>NW_017306346.1:1951605-1962737 GCF_000935625.1 Nanorana parkeri | reverse complement strand
TCCACACGCCGCACCTCCTCCCCGCCTCACGCTCACCGCCCACCCACATCCACGATCGGCACAGGGATGCGGGGAGAAGAAGTAAGGAGGAGAAGGTGTGGGTGGATGCCAGCCGCTGATAGACAGGACCGATATCAGAAACAAGTTGCTGGAAGACTGCTCATGTAAGCCTGCACTTTCCCACACATGGTGCTCTATAATGTATTGCTGGGATTTGTATTCCTCTATAGCTGATGGTACATTCTGCTGTACTGTATATTATACAGAGCAATATACCATCAGCTGTAGAGGAATACAAATCCCAGCAATACATTATACACTGTATGTATAATGTATTGCTGGGATTTGTTGTATTTCTATATAGCTGGTGGTATTTTGCATTGTGCTGTATAATGTACTATTGCTGGGTTTTGTAGTCCTCTATAGTCGATGCCATTCTTCATCACACTTTTCTTTTTTACTTCCACCGCTCCAAGCTTGCTCCTGTGATGGAGTGCAATCTCAATACAAACTAGTAGTCCCATCATTGGAGCCATTTTTTAAAATGTATTTTATTTTTTATCCGATTAACCGATTAATCGAACTTAATAATCGGCTAACTAATCGATTTTGAAAATAATCGTTAGCTGCAGCTCTAATGTAAAGGGAATCATAGCCTAATTATTTTAAGGTGGAGCTAATTTATATCATGCAAAGTCAGAAAGGGGATGTTGAGTATAAGTGTACACTGCACTAAGATACTAAATAAGAAAATAATAAAACCACAGGTTATTGTAGCACCAGTCAAAAATGTAATGATGTTTAAATATTTAAATGCAGGGTAAACCTCAAAATGGTGCTGCAGAGACTAATAATTCCACAGCAGCCTCAAGAAATTGTATTACACATAGGAGATGGTCCAGCAAATCAGGGACATTATATTATATTGCAGAGGTGTGAAAGATTAGGAGATATCAGGTAACAAAAGAAGAAAAGTCCTTTCACCTGATTGCAATATATTATTAATAATATTATTATCCTCTTGCTATAAGATCCTGTTACAGAGGCGCTTCATAAGCGTTTATGGTCAGTAAACTGTGACTTTAACCAGGTGTTTAGCATCTAGAGTATTGCAGCATAAAGTCCCAGTTTACTGACAGTAGGTAGTTCACCCTTTATTTCTGCCTGGAGAGGACCAGAGGGAGGTGTTGGAAGTAGTGAGGGCATCATTGAGCTCTGTAAAGTAGGACTGGAAGTGGCAGGCACCCACCCACAAGCAGTTCTCTCTGGTTCCTCCTTGGCAGGGCTGCAGAGTGACCACCCGCTCTTTCTCTCTCTAATAGCTGGCCTCCTCACACTGCATTTTTATTGGCTCATTTGCATCAGACAGGCATTCAAAAGAACCATTCAAAATTTAGTGGGAGTAGAGACTAGCAGACAGAAAAAAATGAAGGGCAACAGTTGGCCAGAAGGAACAGGTCAAAAACCAGGTGTGCCCGCTGCAATTTGTGAGATACCTGCACATAACTGCAGTAGCCTTTACTTCCACTTTGCCCAAACACCAAGTTGTTCTGATCAGGAAAAGCTTTGGCATTTCCTGGTGGTTTTGAACCTTGCCTAGCTTCCTGCACTCCCCTCACATTCCTTTTGGCCATTAAAGTACCTTCAATAGTTTCTAATTTACTGACCAAGAATAAGAGTCAGAGTGAGAGCTAAGTGTGCTGCCAGGATAGGGGTGCAGAAAATAATGACGATTTTGGACTAGAATAACAGCTAGGCGATTATCATTTTCAGAAGGTGAGGGTAGACATTTAAGCTTCCACATTGTTTCAGTTCACTTTTACATTATAATTGAACTCCTGGATAAGCAAATATTGTCTAAATACAAGAGTCATGTGTCTTCTTACTTGAATTTTGGTGTGCTGTATGTGTTTCTTCCAGATCTGTTCAGTAATCTAGTTGGAAGCTTCCTGTATTAAAGACCAGAAGCAAATGGCAAATGAGGCACTGAACTGGTATCTTTCTTACATTAAAAAAAAGGGGGGCGGAATCACTGCCTGAGCC
Organism: Nanorana parkeri; assembly: GCF_000935625.1. NCBI lineage: Eukaryota > Metazoa > Chordata > Amphibia > Anura > Dicroglossidae > Nanorana > Nanorana parkeri. The sequence goes on along the minus strand of NW_017306346.1, from coordinate 1,960,694 downwards.
TAATGGCTTAGGTTAGGTAGCTCTTCTGCAGGAATCAGGAGACCCCTAGGGGATGGGCTAGGGCCTGAATTGAGAAATCCAAATGTAATGGGTAGAATGGGAGCGCCAGACCTAGAGAAGTTTAGAGTCCAAAATCTTTTAATCACTCAACTGATGATAATAAAAACAATAGTAGATGTCTAACGCATTTCAGGGGCAACAGTTTCCACCTTCATCAGTGCTTAATGGAAATAATAAAGTTTTGGATAGACCCAAATGATGGCTTCAGATGTGAAAAGACCAATTGGTCAGTAGTAATGCCAGCAAGGGCAACCAAAATTGGTCTTTTCACCTCTGAATGCAGTCAGCACAGAAACCATCATTTGGGTCCATCCAAAACTTTATTATTTCCATTCAGCCCCAATGAAGGTGAAAATTGTAGCCCCCAAAATGCGTTGGCTATCTACTTTTGTTTTTATTATCATTGATTGAGTGATTAAAAGATTTTGGACTCTAAACTACTCTTGGCTGGGGCTCTCATTCTACCCATTACATTTGAATTAAAAAACAGTCATTGCTGCTCTCTCTCCATGTGCAGGGTGACTGGTCTTGTCTCTGCCCCCTTCTGTAGTTTTCTGCAGGCAGCTTGTAGTGGCACTGTACAGCACAGTGATGATGTCACTGCTACAATTTCAAGGTAATATCAGGGTTTGCAAAGACATTTGGTGCACACAAAAGTAGATAACTATCCTTTGTGGCTATTAAGGAATATATTTTGTAGATTGCAATCCCTCAGGGGCAGGGCCCTCCTTACCATCTTGTCTTGAATTGTATTGTGATTGTAATGTCTTCCTTGTATTGTAAAGCGCTGCGGAAACTGTTGGCGCTATATAAATCCTGTATCATAATAACAATAATAACAACAATATTTACTTGAACATTTTTGTGCCTGAAGTTCAGCTTTAAAAAAAGCCACCTCTATACCAGGCTATTAGGTATTTTTCCACTGTAGCTGTTACACAGAAACAGCCATGTTTTTACAGATGCTGCAGTAGAAGGTGTCCAAATCTAGAAAGCTTGTGTTTCGTTCAGAGGCTGCCAAGAACAGCAGCTGTGTGCAGCTTTATGTGTAGAGTCTTAGCAACCTCCTCCTCAGCAGCTGGATTATTAGACTCATAAAACTCAGCTACCCCACTGTGGTGTCTGCTCATCAGGTTACCATGCTTTGTGAAAGAAAATCCCTGCCTCTATAGATGCTTTAGACTGTTCGTTTAGCCTCTAACATGATCTGAGAACAAGTAGGGATCTGTGAGTTGACCACTGTTTATAAGAGTGGGTTCCCAGACTTTGCTGTGATATATTAGACACAATAATAAAACTTGACATTTTTGGCAATAAACACAAAACGAACCTGAGAACAGTGGTAAAATAAAGGCTGTTGCATCTTTTTTCCCACTCAGATTGAATAAGCAGCTGACGTTGTCCATCTTCCCTGAGATAATGTATGCGTTTATTACAGATGGCAAGTCTGAATTTAGCAAGCATTTTATATGTCTCTTGGTTTTGGAATGTTGCGCTTTGCTGGTTTGCTTGTGTAAACTTCTTTAGACATAGCTATAAAACTGTTGTTGCTTGCTGTGTAATGTACAGTTTCTTTAATTTATGACAGTATAACCCGGGAGGTAAAAAACAGATATATAATAGTAAACATAAAGCAAAGCAACAGGCAGATATAAAGTTCAAATGTACTTTATATGTGAGCTATATTATCGGCCAAAAGAACCTTTTTTAGTCACGGCTTCCTTTAAAGTATGCAAGATCTAAGTGTCATGGAATACAATTGCCAGTGTGCTCGCAGCCTGATAATTGAACAATGAAGAAGCAACACAACGTGGGGGGGTATAATAGAATATGGTGGAGGCATGAAGACTGCACCGCTCTCTCCTAAACTCAGAAAGCGGAGCAGATCCTACTCCTGATTGACAAAGGGTTCCTTTGCTAATTAGTGCCGATATGCTCCATTCTCTATGCTGTGTCTTGCTCCAGGTCCATTTGCCGGCCCCTGTTCTCTTTCCTTTTCATGCATCATAACCTTATTGGCTCCTGGTGCTGTCATGACTTCTGACAGTCTGCAGGCTGCTATTCAAGGGATAAAGATACTAATATCAAGACAGTTTTGAGTACTTATACTAGTTGTATGTAAAACTACATTTATTATTTTGAAGGAATTACCCCACATTATTTATCTGTTTACCGAGGCAGTTGGGTTCTAGTCATTTTCTCAACACGTTTTCAGTGACTTGAGAACCTTCTCTGTGTTTTCATTAGAAGACTGGAAGGTTGCCAAATCACTATTGTTAGAAGAAGCAAGATGAGCTGCCTTAGGAAACCAACAAGAATTTAAGTTCAGTAGCTCTATTTTGAACTTTAAGAATGAAATGCTCCACAATGCTAGCAGCTACGCAGGTCAGTGTAAATTTGGTTACTGCTTGTTTATAATATAAGAATTCTTGGATATCCACAGCCTGGCCATAGGTTTACTTTATTGTCTCAGATTCAGACAGCCAAGGCACATCTAGAGTCTAGTGGTGGTTGTGAGGAACTTCTTTGATACATCAGGGAGTATAGGATCCTAAAATAGGTGTACTTAGGAATAGCTCTCCTGTATTACAAACAGGTAAGCAAAAGGCTTTACCAGATCCCCGGGATACCAATAAAAAGAATAGGGCTGCCTTGTGCACTACAAACAGGTTGGCTATATTCCCGGTATGCATTTCTAGACTTAATTCTCAATTTTGACTGTACATTTAATTATGTTCTCTCCTGGTTACTGACCTGCAACAAAGCTGTAATTTGCAACATCTGTTTACAGAACTTAACCGATAAATACTTTCATCACTCATTGTGGCAGTTTGCACCGATGCTAATGTAAAAACTAAGAGTGCCTCAAAGTTTTCTAATTAATTTGAACTAGTCACAGAAACATCTATTCTTACCTAAATAGCTGACTGGGTAGGTACGCAACAGTAATTGCTTGGCCAAATACAATCTATTTTATGCTTTTAACGTTGACACATTCCTAAGAAATATACAGTATATACATTTAGAAAAATGCAGTTTCGAAGCCACACGAAGCAAGCCGATGTACGGCTGATTTCAGCCGATATACGGCTGAAATCAGCCGTACCAGCCTGAAGTGCATAGCCGAACAGTGTTCGGCTCACTTCACTTCTGATCGGTCATTCACTCGGCTGCCCTCGGCAGCTTTGTGAATAGACCCCATAGTATGCTAAATCTCTTTTAATAACAAGTAAATAAATAAAAATAAATCCGCCCAAAACATGGTTGCGGTATTGAATTAAACCCAAAATTGCTAGGTAGCCAATAATAACCTGCCTACAGGTATCAGATCTGGATGATGTCCTAAGCCACAGTTGGAGCACGTGCTGAAAGAGAAGTCAGTTTAAAGGTGTTTATTTAGAATTTTATGTACAATTAAGTAATTATAAAAAGAACGTTAACTACATAAAATTAATAATCCGTGATCAGGAAGGGAGTTCACACCCCAAAGCACAAATAGAACGTACGGCAACACAGAACCATTTACAACTCTCCACCACCACCTCAATCCCTTGTGTTCATAACATTTTTAATTCTCACTCGTAATCACATTACTGATAAAAATATATCAAGGGAGGCAAGTTAATGCTTAATATTGGATACACATTAGGGTCGCTGGATATTAAAAAGGAAGGAAGAACACATAGAAGGGAATTTATCAAAACTGGAGCAGACAAAATCTGGAGCAGTGCCCATGGCAACCCAGGGACGTAACTAGAAATCAAAGGGCCCCATAGCAAAACTTTGTATGGGACCCTGTGATTTCTAGTTAGGCCCCTTGCAGAGCCCACCTGAGAGTGACCCTGCAGAGCCCACCATAGACTGTATATGATGGGCTCTGCAGGCTCTCAGGTGAGCTTGTCACACGCCTGCACACCTCTTACCTGGCAGCCCTGATACGCTGTCAGCCTTCTCCACCACCGGGCCATGCCTCCTCAACCGTCGCCAAGGTGGGGTGGGGGGAATCCCTGAAGGGAGTGGTTACTGAAAGTCAGGGAGGAGACCATGAGCTGATCAATCAGCGGTAACATGATAACTCAGCTCTCCCCACTAATTGGACAGCTGCACTGTCCATAGCTGGCTCTAAGCCCTGGTTCACACCTGGGCGTTTTACAGTGCTGATCGACGCGCTGTACAACGCCCAGCAAGTGAAATCCCATTATTTCCTATGGGCATGGTTCCCACCTGGGCATATTTCAGCGAGCTTCTTTGGGGCGTATTTTCTGCGCGTATCCATTAGGATACAGCTGGATAGCCCTCGTAAACACGCATTTGTCGCGCATTTCATTGACCGCAAAACACACGTCAAACATATTACGTACGCCCAAGTGTGAACTCAGACTAAGTATTAGGAGGAGTAACTTTTACTCTCCCAATACTTGTCCTTTAATCATTACAAACAGCATCACATAAAAGCACAACATAAAGATTTTGTGTTTTTCCAACCAAATTATTAGTAAAAATGTGTTTTATTTAGAATCTGCATAATGAGAAGGGTTTACAGGTTTAATCTTTCAATACATCATTGTGATCAACTAGCTTTTGTTCTAATGTACAGTTTTAATGTACAGGGCCAAGGGTAGGACATTTTTGTCTTTTCCATTTTTACCTTTCTCATTATCTGTCACATCTAACTTATGTACATCTTCTGGGGAAAAATATGGCAATATTAACTTTTCTCTACATATAGAATATACGATTAATATTATTTGAGAATTACAGAACCAATGCCTACCAATATGTGTGCGTGCTATATCATAGTAGTAGCACCACTACAGCATGAGTTATAAATATTGCCCGTGATTTTTTGTTAAATAGAAGTGAACTCCAGACAGGATTGCTAATAAATGTATAGACTTTAAGATCATTTACTAAGGCATTTCATTGCTAAGAATGTTAGTTCCAGAACTGTTTGAAGCAAAACTCCGGGAAACTGTTTAGAGAACTGCAGTTGACAGCATGTGATTATGTCCAGTGGTAAATTAGATTAAATTGGTTGCAATAATTAGTTGTCTCCACAATTCACATATGTATTACCATATCACAGTCTATCCATCCTATGCAATTTTATGCTTTCTGAGCAGGACCACACTAGGTACTTCAGGATCCACAATTAGAAGATATCATCCAGCAGTGAAAAGCAACATGTAGAGCTCTACTGTCTTCAAGGGATTAGTCCTTTATCCACCTTCTATGGTGCAAGTAGCACAGCCTTTCGGAGCCCCAGGAGTTATTTTCATTCTAAAAATCTAGACAGACTTTGTGTTTGTTTGAGAAGGTAACAACACCAAAAAAACAAAAGCAGACAGTATGCACGCCCACGTCACAAATTAAATTTAAACATTCCTTAGTGAGTTTGGTCCATACTGACATGATAGCATCACACAGTTGCTGCAGATTTGTTGGCTGCACATCCATGATGTGAAGCTCCACCAGCCTGAACCATTGATACAAGGCAGGATGGTGATGGATGCTTTCATGTTTATATCAAATTCTGACCCAACCATCCTAATGCTGCAACAGAAATCGAGACTCATCAGACCAGTCAACGTTTTTTCAATTTTCTATTTTTCAATTTTGCAAACCGTAGCCTCAGTTTCCTGTTCTTAGCTGACAAAAGTGGCACTCAGTGTGGTCTTCTGTGGCTGTAGCCCACCTGCTTCAATGTTCAATGTGTTGTGTGTTTAGAGATGCTCTTCTGCATACCTTGGATTTCTATAAGCTTGAACTAGTCTGGGCATTCTCCTCTGACATCTGGCACCAACAAGGTATTCTTGCCCAGAGAGCTGCCGCTCACTGGATATTTTCTCTTTTTCAGACCATTCTCTGTAAACCTGAGAGATGGTTGTGTATGAAAATCCCAGGAGATCAGAAGTTGCTGAAATACTCAAAGCAGCCCATCTGGCACCAACAACCATGCCATGTTCAAAGTCACTTAAATCACCTTTCGTCCCCATTCTGATGCCCGGTTTGAACTTCAGCAGACCATGTTGACCATGCCTAGATGTATTGAGGTACTGCCATGTGATTGGATGATTAGATATTTGTGTTAACGAGCAGTTGAAGCGGTGTACCTAATAAAGCGGCCAGTGAGTGTATATGCTGGGTAATTCTTTTTGTAAACAGATTTTGTTGTACTGCACCAGTCACTCCAGTCCTTTATGTGTGTAATCTGGTGATCCTGGAACACATCTTTTGGTGATGCTGAAACACCCACCATGCTGCCTTTAACACACAGGGAAACGGATGTATCACATGCCAATCCTTAGAAAACTTTTGCAGATAATTGTAAGATTCAAATATGCCTGGGGAGTCTGAAGAGAGAGGGAGAGTGACAGAGAGAGAGAGAGAGAGAAAGTTACACATAACTGGTTTCTGGAAGCGCAAGTGCATGTCTACTGTCTTTTTATTGACTCTGTATAGAGGTGTGTGCGCATTCTGCAGATGATTAACTTAATACATTTTCTGATTTTAGCACAGTTTCTGTGTTTATTGGTTAGCATTAGTACTTCAGTAAATACTTTCACTTGCTGCCTGGAATGGCTTTTTAATAGTTATTCTTGTAGCATACCTATGATTAGGTTTTGCGTTTAAAGTACTCTTACACATACACCAAGGGATGTCATACTTAAGTGGTCGAAACATCATAATTAAATGCTAATAAAGAACATCCTAAAACCCTGACAGATAAGTACCTGTCAAAGACCAAGTATGACAAGCCTAAATATAGTATGACTGACTCTTTAATTACTGCTTTATTTACATTATTTTCATGTGTGAAAGATACTCATTGAAGTCAAATTTAGTTTTAGTTAAAGAATGCCTTTTGTGGCTTCAGCTTGAGCATTTGTATTTGAAATCCAATACTGATCACACAAGGGTGAAGATTTAGTGCATTTATTTGTGTATATGGCCAAAAGTACCCAGAGATAAGTTGGCAGAATTTGACTAGGTCTGGTGACAGTTGTTATACCTGCAGTTACTAGAGAACATGTTAGGGGAATAGTGTTTTGGTCACCATGGATGAAATTCCTACAGCTAGCATAAAGGTGTACATTTATCTGCAGGAAAGATCATTCTATGATCTACACACTGTGTGTACAATGTGATGACTCAGGGACCTTAGACTGCTGCAACCGAGGGGAAAAGAGGCTCCAGGGACTGAGCCCTACAGCGTCTTAGTTTAGTTAGTTAGTTAGATTAGTTAGTGGAATTCCAGAGTTTAATGCCAAAGAAGCTTGTATCTTTCCTATTTCTTTACCAGTTTATATACCTGTTGTGTCACATGACTACCATGACATACAGTATAGGTAGGAGAAGGACATTAGAATCCTTGTCTATTAACTAATTTGTATTGATTAATCTTGATTATTACCTTTTTTCCATGGAAACATTAGAATATAACGTCAAAAAAAGGTTTGTGGCCCCATCGAGTTTACCCTGTCTTATGTGTCCATGTGAGAGTTTTATCCAGAAAAGTAGGTGAAGTGAAATCTTAAATAGGAACACAAACAGCTTTAAAAAGACAGCTAGAACCTCCATCAGCTTTTAATTATTGCTTTACCTTGATTTCCTCTCCTAATGGTACCGTTGTGTCAAGTCAAGTGAGGGCAAATCTCCCCAATGGAACCACAAACGGCATTAACCCTTCTAACCTGTCTCCATTTTATTCAAAACTAAAAATTTTTTTGCCTGGAGCTGCACTTTAAATAGCACTCAGTTCTCCTAATGGTGCTGTTTTCTAGATTTACTGCAGGGACATTTCTGCCCGTTCTTCTCTTTCTCTCCTCTCATAGTGTATTAAAACACCTTCTATTGGTATTTTAAGCATTTGGAAAAAGAAACGAATTCAGCTGTTCATTCATTGTTAAAGAGTCACTGAAGGGTAATCAAGGTCTGCTTTTCAGAGCAATCCCTTTAGCTGCTTTAGGTGTGAATTGCTTAGAAAAAGGCAGCCCTGCTATAATGAGATTTCTAGATAAATTGAGACTTCTCCTGTCAAACATTGGTGTTTTTTATGAATGTTTTACCAGAGTAGTAAATGTATTCCTCTTAACAGGAAGATTATACATTTTGATTGAACTTATTAGAAAGGAGCATTGTTGTAAAAAACAATATTGTATTCCGATAAGTGTATGTAGTTAATATTTTTCTATTATTTAAAAAAATAGAATAGAATAATTTAAATAGAAATATGTAAATAGAAATATTTATACAGGCAGTCCCCGGGTTACAAACAAGATAGGGACTGTAGGTTTGTTCTTAAGTTGAATTTGTATGGAAGTTGGAACAGGTACATTTTGTAGGTGTAAATCTTTTTTTTGTTTTGGATAGGGAAGGGAAGGGTTTACCCCCTGTAATGTTTGTTTTGCTGTATGAAGACTTCACCTCACTTTCTGCCCCTGTGACTATTGGATTTTGAAAATTTTGGGTTGTCGTGAAAACAAGAATTGGTGATAAAGCTTCAGTGGAAATGCCTTTTTCGCATGATCACTCTTACAGGAGGGAATTCCCCTTCCTAGGGGTAGATTTCCTTTCACTTCCTGTTGTCTCAAGGACAGGAAGTGAGAATAAATCTTTCTAATGAGGATACAGACAGCAGTAAAAACCTAATAGTGACCCGGATGAAGAGGCGGGCACCCCTCGTCTGCACGTCTAACAAGAGCCAACTTCCTGTAATGTACGTACAGTACTACGAACCAGACCCAAAAAGGTGGGCACTCCTCGTCAGCACGAGAGCAGTAGCATTACAACTACCCCTGCTGTACAGTAATGGCCTCCATTTGTAAGTAGGAGTCGGATGAAAGTCGGATGTATGTAACTCGGGGACTGCCTGTATCTATTTTTCTCCACCAATTAATCCTGCAATAATGACATCGGCAAGGGTTGGGACAAATTATAACCCTACCAGAGGCTTGTGTATTTCCAGCAGATGTAGGTTAAGAAGGTTTAAGAATATTTTTTACATTTAAACCATTTGCATAAAGGAT
>NW_017306346.1:1948500-1951499 GCF_000935625.1 Nanorana parkeri | reverse complement strand
TGTGTCCTCCAACCTTGTGGCAAAAGTTCGAGGAAGGCACTTTTTTCTTGGATGACTGTGTACAAAGCAATGTCTATAGTTGAGAAGAAATCTCTGTTGTCTGCACAAAGTCCTGATCTAAAGCCTATTGTACACCTTTGGGATGAATTGGAACACTAATTACGAGCCAGGTCTTATCGTCTATTATGAGTACTTGTCCTCACAAATGCTTTTGGCGACATGGTCACAAATTTCTGCAGACACACTGCAGGCAAAATATTGTGGAAAGTTTTTCCAGAACAGTGAGGGCCTTTTCACAACAGATGCATTGTGGCTGAACTGGCCGCTTTTTCCAGTGCAGCCCCAATGCACAGACAAGGCAAATTACCTGGCTTTAATAGGCTCAGTTGACACCATGCAGTATTTTTTTTCCCAGCACAGTGTGGTGATAGAGCTGCAAGAAATGTCACTCGTAACATTTCAATAAAGTTCCAACAAAGAGAAAAAAGGTAACAGTTTGTTTCCTTTTAACTATCCCGTGGGGATATTACAAGATAGGAAATGGGCCGGCGAGTAGATTCATTTCATGAAACAATCTGATGTACATAGTTAATCTTTTACTTATTGATCCATGCTCCTTGCGTGGTTTTTAAGCGATGCATAATCAATGGTAACAGACAGCAATTTATGTATTGTTCTGTGTACGTTATAAATGGGATAACACAGTATGCAAATATTAAAAGTTATTGCTCAGTAGAAAAACATTGCAGGGTGAGTACTTTACTACAGAAAAAAATGAATATCATAAAATTATGATCAATATGCTGATGTTTCTGTTTTTATCTACTTTATTTTTATTTGCTTTTATCTTTTCATTTTGACCAAATATTAGAGAACAAAGAATAGTAATGAGAGAAAAAAATCTGTCACCATGGTCACATTCATACTTTAGTTGGTTATTAGATATATTTGTTCTGCAAATCCCCATACATGTGAGAGGAGCAGGACTAAAGTCAAGTACAGTAACACGTGCTGGAGGTTTGGAAAGAAATTAAGCAAGCAATAAAAGATTGCTGCTGGTTACAATATACTAAATGCTCAATAAGAGCATATAAGATTTATTTATAACAATAATACCTTATAACACTGAAACATGGGTGATTTAGGGCTCATACAAACACATTCCGCACCCGGAACACTTGCAGCATTTTTGCAGATCACACTGGGGCGATCTCACTGGGGCGATAGCACTGGGGGCGGTGGGCGTGGGTGCGGTGCCATTGAGTTTAATGCAACCCCTCCCGCCCCTGAACGCAGGGAGCCGGCCAGCTAGCCTTGCAAGTGCGTTCTGGAGGGCGAACACTCTGGTACGCAGACTTTGTGGTGTGAGCCGGCCCTCTCTCTTGGCTGTCTCTTCTCTCTCTCTCCTCATGCTCTCCTCGCTCTCTCCCCTCTTTCTATCTGCTGTCTCTTCTCTCTCTCTGTGCTGTCTCTTCTCTCACTTTCTTTGCTGTCTTTCTTCTCTCTCTCTGCTGTCTCTTCTCTCACTTTCTCTGCTATCTTTCTTCCCTCTCTCTCTGCTGTCTCTTCTCTCACTTTCTCTGCTGTCTATCTCCTGCATGTATTTTCTTACCTCCACTGCAGCAGCTTCCCAGGTCTCCTCTCGTGCGCTGGCGTCCTGTCCTCCCACGGTGCTCGTGTGGCTGAATGTGGCCGACCTTGCACACAGGGAGAGGTGTCCTGCCCCTTCCCGTCTGCAGCGTCTGACACATTCAGCCGGCAGCCGCACAAGCACCACCGGAGGACAGGACACAGGTCAGTGAGTCGATTGCGATCTACCAGTGATCGATTTGCGTCGACTGGTAAATCGCGATCTACCTAATGGGCACCCCTGGTCTAAAGTAATAATTAGGGATAAGCAAACTGGCCTGGGTTCATAAAATCTGGAAATTTGCAAACCTTAATCCGAATCTTTGAATTCAAAGGGGTTGTCAAAGAAAGGGCATGAGGAACCAGGCAGTGGCATTTTTGCAGTTGAACAAAACCCTCCTATATTTTCAATGGTGCTGTACATGTGACTAGCTATGACACCAGCCATTTGAGGACTTGAAAGTTACGTTAATAACTAACATAAGCACACTGGCAAATGTGACAGTTATCAACCGAGGCATGCCTAGAATGTAACAGTTTTGGGAAAAATCAGTGGGTTTTGTTCTACTTTAATATTATCTTTAATGTTTAGTGTTACATTTTTCATACTCACTGTTTGTCAGGTTTCGAGAGAGCTGTGATTTGGGCTGTTATAATAAGTCATCAATTATGAAACAGATTTGCTATAAAGTGGAAAAAATGATCATGTGTCCATAGCTGTAAACTGCGAATGCAAAGCAAAGACTGAAGTCATTTTCTACAGATTAGGGGCAAAAAGGAGAATTTATCAAAACTGGAGCAGACAGAATCTGGAGTAGATGTGCATGCCAAACAGTCAGCTGCTATCTTTAATTTTCAAAGCTTACTTGAGCAAACCGAAGACAGAAGCTGATTGGTTACCATGGGCAACTGCTCTAGATTTTGTCTGCTCCAGTTTTAATAAATTCCCCCCAAAATGTTCTCAAATATTAGGTATATATATATATATATTTTATGTTTCAAGCCATGAATAACTTGGCATTTGGTCGTAAGGTATCTGTTGAAAGTGATGAACCTAAAGTGTATCTTTAGCCAAAACTTTTATTTTCATATTTGGACAGAGAGGGGAAAGGTTAGAACCTGTCAGGTTTTATTAATGTCTCTTTCCCCATTCAGTAGATATGCCCTCACTATTTTTACTGCTGAACGTTTTCCCCTGGACAAAAGTGAGGGGATATCCAACATTGTGCATTTGCCAGAGGAATAGAAGATTTAAGGAAAGATTTGGAAAGATTTCCACTTCTTTCTTGTTATATCTCCAGAACAGGAATTGAAGGGAAATCTCCAAAATGCAATAGACACAGCAAAAAAAGAGTCCTTAGCCTTTTCCT
>NW_017306346.1:1926132-1947937 GCF_000935625.1 Nanorana parkeri | reverse complement strand
ACTTAATCCACTTGACTGGTATATATATAGATATATAGACACATAAACACACACACACACACACACACACACACACACACACACACACACACACACACTCTATATATACAGTTTTGGAATACCATGTTTGTAGTGGAAGTCTGTTTTTTTAGGTTTTAGAGACTCGCACATTTCACAGAAGATTCTAGCACTTCTGTAATGACATCTCTATATAAAGAGAATGATTAAACACCGTCCTTAAATTGCCAATCCCCAAAATGATACAGGAGAGACTGTTTGTCAGGAAATAAAGCCAGCTCTAGATTTAAGAAAGGATATTGTTAGGTTTAAAAGCTGTGTGTACTATAATTTAAGATATACGGAAATCTTTGGATGGCCTCTAAAAATGTATCCCCAGCTCTCAAAATCACTGTTTACTGTGAACTACTGAAGTTACCAAAAATAATCCATAGAAAGTTTGATTACAAAGTAGTACTATATTCAAAAGCTAAAATGGCTTTTTTTATTTGCTATACATGCTATTTATAAGGCCCCTTTCACACAGGCAGTCCGATCGGTTTTTCAGGCAGACCCGATCAGATGCTCAATGTAAGTCTATGGGCAGCCGTGTGTAAATGGATGGGCAGCCGTTCACACCCGGTTACCCCCGACTCGACCAGGTTTCCGGAAAAAGAAACAGTTCAGAGATCCATTTCACTGGACCTGATTGTGCAAGATCAGGGTTAATCTGATGTAAATGGTGGGTGGTGTATTATTATGTGTTTGTGTGGGGGGAAAGGGGGGTTGGAACAGGGGGAGTGTATTATTTTATGTGTGTGTGTGTGGGGGGCTTCAATGGATGACAGTTGGCATTTGTAAAACGCTTGTAACATGCACAGACATTAACACTGGTACCATATATAGTTACATTTTTACATTTTAAATTTTTTATTTTTGAAATTGCCAAGTGGCGCCCATGGGACTAAAAAATTTGTCCAGTGGCCTCCGAGTAAATTGAGTTTGAGACCCCTGCCCTAAAGTTAACATATTACTATAGTTTGAGTCATTGATCTGGAACAAGTATGCAAATAAGGCCTTCATACTTTACTTTGAATTTCCTAATCTGCATACTTGTTACAGGTTAGTGACCCATACTATAAAAGCCACTGAGTAATAAGCAGGCAGAAAGTTTGGAGTTTATGGTGATACCCTTGATTGGCAAAGTGACACTAAATTCAGGAGTTAAACTGTAAAAATGCATTCAAGTACCTTAACTATTAACAGAAATGTATCTTATTTATGTATCACTCTGTAGATCCTCACATCATCTCTGAATTGGTGCTGACACTGTCCTTCCTTCTGGAGGGGGGCTACTTTTGTTCCCCATTTCCCTGTGTGTTATAAAGTAGTCACCGCTCCAAGCTCACTCCCGTGACAATTTCAGGTTTAGTTTGTACTGTACTGTAATCTCATGTAGTAATTTGTATTAAGATTGTAGTCTATCACAGAAGCGAGCTTGGAGTGGTGGCTATACACAAACACACCAGGGACCATGGCGAACAAAGATAACCACCCTCCAAAAGGAAGGACAGTATCAGCACCAATTCAGAGATGATTTGAGGATCTACAGCCAAGTGATACACACATAAGATACATTTCTGTTATTAGTTAAGGTAAATGAACAGAAAGCCTCCAAACAGAGTGCTCTTGTTCATTTATACATTGTGGATATAGTATACTTACAAACTCCACAATCATGAATGAATAGGAATTGATATAGATCACTTCCCATTCATTCATAACTGGACATAGTAAGCACACTATGTCCAGTTATTTGCAAAAACTCACCGTTCAGCTGATCGGTGGTTGTATACCTGCTCTCCATCCTGAATCGGCTGTCACAGGAGGGGGGCGGGCAGTGGGGAAGGAGAGCTCCGCCTCCTGTGACAGATCAGAGCACTCTCCTCTAATCACGGCTCTCCATCCTGACACAGAAGGCGGAGCCATGAGGTGTGGGAGGACAGCTCGCCATCCTGTGACAGATCACAGCCGTCACCGCCCCGCACTACCCGGCATCCTGACACAGAAGGCGGAGCCGGGAGGTGTGGGAGGAGAACTGAACCTCTTGTGACAGATCGCAGCTGTCACCGCCTCGGACCGCTCTCCATCTTGACACAGGAGGCCCAGCTGGGAGGTGAGGAAGAAGAGCTCGGCCTCCTGCAACAATGACCGATGTCACCGCACAGTGCAGCTCTCCATCCTGAAAGCTTCTCTCCTCCCTGCTGGGTGCCGGTGCTGCATCGGAAGGCACACAGACCAGCGCCCAGCGCGGAGGAGAGAAGCTGGGATACACTGATGGATACACGGATGGCCAAAAGTGCCGTTTTCGGCCAAAATATCGGTGCATCCCTACAAATAAACTACATTTTTGTTAATAGTTTGGGAACTTGAATACATATTTAAACTTTCACTCTTAAGTTTAGTGTCACTTTAAATTAATAAATATGCTAGTTTTTTTTAAATAACTTAAAGTGAAGTTGAATGCGAAAGGTGAACATTTCTGGTTGCAGTTGACAACTCTAAATCTTTCTGTAAAATGTCTTATTCAGCATTCGCAAAATCATTACCTTTTTATCACTCCCAATATGTCATTGTAATCTGCACCTTCTGTATGTTCCTATTCCACACGAGAATTTTATGTGCTACCAATAAAGTGGCTTCCTTAAGGAATTTACTTTGCTGCTTAAGCATGCCAAAGCTTTTTTTTTGGAAATTATAATAAAAATGGACAATCTCTGCAGATTGTTTTGTGTAGTAACAGCCCACATCCTCCTTGTTCTTGAAGGACCGAGAATCAGAGAGCTCAAGTTTTACTTGCAGAGCCACCGATAAACTGATAATCTGTTGTGTCTATTCATGGTATAATGTTGTGTTTTATTAGACACACCTAAAATGCCTTTTCATTTTAAACAGATACATTTAACAAATGGAACAACTTTTCAAGATGTTAAAGGTTTACCGGTATACCCAAAAAAGTTAATCAGCTGGATTGGATTATTTAAAAAAGTCATCTGAAAGCCTCACATGTTCACTTGAAGGCCAGATGAAAATACAAAGTCTTTGGTGCAACCTGTTCAAAAATAAGTCATTTTTCAGAAAAGAAATGTAAAAAAATATGAATAAAACTTGATAGAATGAAATGGTTGAAAAAAATATATGTATATCAGTAAAGCGTGAAACATGAGGTAAACGTTATGTATTATCTGATGTATCCACAGGCATGTAGGAAATGTCATAACAGACTATGGCTATTTTTTCTTGTATGTTTCTGGGTATCTTTTTGTTTTATATCAGATTTTATTTAAGTGTTTTTTTACACTTTTAAACAACAACCAATGTGGTACATGTGGACCCAAACACCCCAGAGAGCACATACAGAATTGCAAGATCAATACAGGAAGCAAATGATATCAGCTTTAGTATGATGCAGTTTATAAACAGCATTCATGTCGTTGGTCAAGAAATGCAGGTTTCTGGGTATCTTTAGTCCACTAAGAAAATGTAAACATCAGCAGGGTGAGAATCCTGCCATTTTTACTATGGGCTTGTGGTTGTGTGAATATTTTATATTATAGATTATTGTATTGTCTATATTACACTACAGTTATTAAGAGTACAGACTTTAAATAGATTGCACAGAGGATTGCACAAACCTAGACCCTTGGTGCCCAACCTGTGGCCCGGGGGTCACAAGTTGTCCTAAAGCTCTGATTTTGTGGCTCTTGGGGCCCCTAAAGACAGTAATCTGTGTTATGGTGCTTATGCCAGTGAATGGAAATTATTTTTAGACTAACTTCTGAAATTCAGTGGTTTAGTTTGTTTATTTCTTTCGCACCGTCTTACTTTTTCTGTATTGATCATCTTTTCTCTTTTTTATTTAAATAAAATGTTGCACAAGTCATTTTTTATAAGCTGTACAGAGCACAAATGGGGAAAGTTTTTTGTAAAGAGGGAATCATAGCAGTGATCCCTTGTAGTCTCACATAACAAGTCTGCAGTTTAAAATTGTTTCCCACAGCACATCTCCAGTCTCCGACAAGTCCTATACAATGTTTGAAGACTTAGGGCAGTGGTTCTCAACCTGTGGGTCGGGACCCCCTCGGGGGTCGAATGTGCAATTCTTCTAGTTCCAGCTGCAGAGTCCGGTCTTTGCCTATAGCAGTGGTTCTCAACCTGTGGGTCGCTGTGCAAGGTGAGAGTCCTCCTCAGCTCTCTCCTAGTGCAGCAGTGTCAGTTCTCCTGCCACGCCTCCAGATGTCGCTGCAGCAGCCGCGTCATCCCTAAATTTTACCTTTGGGGGTCACCACAACTTGGCAAATGTTACCAAGGGGTCCCGGCCCTAGAAAGGTTGAGAACCACTGACTTAGGGGGTTATTCACTAAAGAGCCGAAGGATCCAGCTGTAGGTTCGGCTTATCCTTAGGCTCACTTCAGCCGCCTCTGCCCTCTGAAGGGCTGCTGTACGGGCTATTCACAATAGCCCGTACAGCAGCCAAAGGCGTCCGATCGGCTCAGCCGAGCCGAAAGCATATGCTTCGGCTGGACTGAGCTGAACTAACACCCGCAGCGGGGAGAACAGCCCGCTGAAGGCTGGCCATTTGCCCTGGAAATGACAGCTGGGCGGAGCCAGCAGTGATCTCACGGCTGGCTCAGCCCAGTTGTACTGACAGATCAGAGTCCCCAAATGACCTGGGGATGCTGATCTGTCATTAAACAATAACAACTGTAAACAAAATACAAAATACATATCCTTTGGTAGGTAAAATAGTCAATTTATATGTACTTCATCTGTGTATTTAAATGTTTGCCTGGAGTTCAACTTCAAAAAATCTGACCACTATAAGTAAAATAATGTTACGTTAATAGTTCAAGCAGATACCAGGTAAAAGTGCTCTATTTAAAAACTTGTAAAGAAGAGAGCACTAATGAAATTACTTTATACAAAGTGGTATGCCTTTATTCATTGCAGGGTAACTTTCTATTGTTGTGTATAATCAAAACATTCTTCTCTTCATATTGATAGGCTGCCTACTTTCTCATTTATTCATAGCCTAATAATAAGCTAGGTAGTGAATCCAACATAATTTATTCAATAAGGCAGCTCACATTTGCAGATTAATGGCTAAATCTATGTAGCCATTATAACCTCATAATATAATAGAAAATGAGTTACAGAAATTCTTTCATTTTCACCCCTTGCTACCTTGCTATGTAAAAATGGAGGCTCTTTATTTCCACATTTTAACAAACTGGCACCCTTTTCATAGTACACTATTATTCTTTACTACACAGAAATATCTGTACAATTATTACAGATATGGTTCAGGTACAGATCCCAGATACAGATCCCTGTGGAATTCTTAGCTGTAATATAATTACAATATTTGTTGCATAAAATTAATGATTTATTGTTATTCAGAGTGTCCTCACTTTAAATTTGGTCATACACTACTTAAAGTTTAGCTAAGTCCTGCTGTCAAAATGTGTGCAGTTTCTTGCCCCATCAGTACCACTCCATTTGACAAAAGTACATTTTTTAATCAACTTTTGTTGAAGAAGCCAGTCCAAAAATCCTCAGCCATTGGCAAGGTATTATGACAGCGTCACACGCACCTTTCTCAGAATACTATAGTTTGGCAGGAGGATTTCTCCACCCACACTGCTTAGCATGGATGTGGGAATTCAGTATTTCCCCCTAGCTGAAAATGACAAGTATATGGCCAGCGTAATGGCTAATTCGCCATGTCTTTTTATCTTGGCAGGCTCAACGCAAGGACACATTTGTTTTCTATGTGCCCTGTTTACATCATAATGCTGTGCTGAGATGTGTTGTGGAGTGTAAAAAACATATGTGTGAACACAGAGGAACTTCACGCCTTCATCCAACATCGGTCTCCGAAGCATACGGGTGCTGGCTAGGAGCTGTCCATGCTCCACAATAACACAATCCAAAAAAAAGATGCACACCGCCTGTTCACCACCTACATAGTTTAGTTTATCCAACAGTCAACATGGTAAAAATCCCCACTCAGTGGCCACCCACCTCTGACGCTTTCACCGAACTAAACCCATAAGGGTGAAACACAACAAAGGTAGGCAACCACTGGTAAGGAAGTTTTACAGTGTTGGCTGTTGTGTAGAATAAAGTACATGGATGGTGAACGGGTGGTGTGCGGCTTTTCTTTGGATTGTGTAAAAAAAGCATGTCCGCATTTTTTAGGAGGGCAACACACATCACTGCATGTCGCATCACGTTTTGGCACATATAGTTGAATGAAATGTCAATTTGTGACATTTAAGTTAAAAGGCAAAAAAAGTAAACCACTCCTACATAACGCACACCAGCACGCATGTCTTAATTGGAAGATAATGCACACAACCAGGAGTGAATAAGCTCCTATTAGCATACATGTGTTCTATATACATGTGTTCTATATACAGAACTGAATGTTTCACAATAGAGTGGGCTTTCTGTATTACAGCTGGAAGGGAGTCATGTCAGTTCTGTTGTGACAAAACCCAGCTATGTGTTTGTGTCCAAAAACTGGTAATAATAACATCTACTTGGCACTAAAAAAAAAATGTTTTCTTGTTTGCTTGCTATTACAATCAGTCCATTCATTACCCATCTATTCATTATTATCAATTATTATCAGTACTGTGTAATCAGGCGATTACTGGTCAGTAGTGAACACCAACTGGAGAACCATAAGGTTTCACAAGAACTTCTTGCTGTTCTCCACTAAGGCTGTTTGTGTTCAAATCCATTATATACCTTGCTAATATTCACATTTAAGCAGCTCTGGTATGTCAGCTACCTTGCGTGTTAGAAGAGTGAGGGTGGATATGATCGCTGTATTGTGGGTCCCATTCTTTTAATTCTTAAGAAAGGTGTCATCAGCACTCCATGGTGAAGACATAAGTGTAAATTTATCACACAGGTCAAAACAGCCAATGTTTCGGGGCCACGCCGGGTCCCATCCTCAAGGCTATTGACATTGCTGTCACTACAAGCACCCTCTATTTCCATTTTGGTCAGCCAACTGCACGGAGTATAATTTTAAACTGTATTATCTATAACTTTTTTTTAGACTTTATGCTTTGGTAATTTTAAGGCATGTAAACATATTTTTAGCTTTTTCAGAAACTGCCCTGCCCTCCAGTATTTGGCACTATCTGTGCTACCTAGACTTTGGTGGAGTAACTTGCAGCTGCATCACCATAGTAATCAACTATGTGCTAATGTATCTCCTGCTAATTACATT
Organism: Nanorana parkeri; assembly: GCF_000935625.1. Lineage (NCBI taxonomy): Eukaryota > Metazoa > Chordata > Amphibia > Anura > Dicroglossidae > Nanorana > Nanorana parkeri. The sequence goes on along the minus strand of NW_017306346.1, from coordinate 1,940,634 downwards.
AGGGCACTAATAGGCTCAGAAAAGGGTTGTATGTCATAATAACCTATAAGATGTCATTTTACTGCAGTCAGATCACTTATGTATCCTCCAGCTGTTTTGAGGATCACTTAGAGGTCAGTGTGGATAGGGTGGGTAGTATTTCCAGGAACACACTACTGAGCTAGAGAGGACTAAAAGTTCAAGACTATATACTGTTGAATCAAAGGGGAGAAATATATTTCTAGGTGCAATGTGTTGCTGAGCCAGGGATTATTATATAGGGATTTTTAATGGATACATTGTCGCCCTGATGAAGGGATCCTGTGCGGTCCCGAAACTTCGCTATTTTGTACATGACAATTGATGATTGGTCCGATTATGGACATCAAAGATATTTACTGAGTGCTTGTGATTTCTGCTTTCCAGAGACACTACAACTGCTGAATCCCTTATGGGAAGAGTGGTACTTCCAGGTAAAATGTGCTGTGGAGGGACACTGTGGTGAAAACTAGGGGTATAGCAGGTAAATATATATGAAACGGTACTTAAATCAGGGGTGGGGAACACAATCATTTTCCAGGTGCCAATGTGCCAGGTATCAGGACATAGTGACATTTCCAGAGACACTTTGGTGCTAATTATGAAAAGAAAGGAAAAGAAAAAAGGTGAGCAATAAAGTGTGTAGGCTTCTTCATAAATAAGCAGGTTGTGTCTTATTCTATTTATTATTCAGTGAATGGGCATCACAATTTACTACTGCTAGTAGTTTATAAAATAGGTGTGTTCCATTCCCAGTGTTCTCTGAGCTCTGGTTGTCAGCTTAATCACTGATTACTTGCCAAAATGTCCTAGCCTATGATGTAAATCTACCTTAAGATGCCCATACACTGCACGATTATCGTACGATAATCGTATGCGATCGGTTTTTCGTACGATAATCGAGCAGTGTGAACGGAGACGTGCGACCGTTTCTACTGTACGGTCGCACGTCTTCTGTCGAACCAGCATGTTCGAAAACCAGCCGGGAATCGTACGATTCTCGGCTGGTTAGAACGGTGCTCGGAAGATAAATGCTGAACGGGCCGGTGTGTGCACGCGCACACTGCCCGTTCAGCATTGCGGTCATCGGAAGCCCGCCCCTCAGGGGGGTGGGCTTGCGATGATCGAGAGTGCGATCTGCCTGTCCAAGATAGGCAGATCGTACGTTCTTTTAATCCCTTTACAACCATCGCAAGACTAAAGTCTTGCGATGGTTGTAGAGTGTATGGCCACCTTTAGTTTGGCAACAAACCTTGCAAATCCTGTTTTTAAGTCTGATTGCCAAATTTATAGAACCTATGCTACTTTGCACAGATGGTTCAACAATGCAGTGATTCAGACAAAAAGGCAACAATAGGATCACCAGATAATCCTTTAGGTGTCATATTTTTTTTTAGCTTATTTTTCTCTTGGATCAGATGCTAAATAGAAAAGTATTACATTAGCGACTAACCTGAACTCAAAGCCATTATTAACATGGAATCTTTATTGGTAATAAGATAATCAATGGTACTAATGTCAGCCTTGAAATGCAATGATTAAACTAAGCTTGTAGCATGCATATATTGTTTATTGTTTTAGTTTCTCTGAATTTGTAAATTAGTTTATTTGTAGTTAAAAGGTAAGGAAATAAAAGTTCTGGCCCCAAATGGTACATTAAAGTAGATTCAGGTTGGGAAGAATCGGTTCATTAGTGATTCTAGTTGTGACCAGCTTGCTAATGCAATCAGTGAGATTATCCTACTGTGCCCTAAAGTGTCCTACTTCCAAAATTGCAATGAATGTCTTCCCTTTCTGACAAATTTGACATACCCCCACCACTCACCTGAGCAATGCAAACACCTCAGTAGCTAAAAAGGGCACTCTCATTGGATAGAGTGCAGAAAGGTGGTCATGTAAGAAATTAAACCAGAATCAGTGAATGCACAGAAATAGGATTATTGCCTAATAAAGCTCAATAAACCTGGTGTTTATTGTCCTGCAGAATCAGCTGGTCCCCTAAACACTGGTCCTGACGTCCTGTTTTAGAGTGACTCCTTTCTCAAGCAGAGTGCTTTGCAGTCACCCTTGTGTTTTCTAGTAAGCTGTGTCTGTCTCCACAAACGCACAGACACAGCAAATCAAGCTACTCACCTCCCCGCTGGCCCCCCCTCCTCCTCATCCTCCCTTCTCCATGCTAGCAGATGAACAGTTGCTTGAGTCTGCTCTGTCGTTTGTGAACTTGTACTGGACAGGAAGTTCAGGGAAGCTGAGCGGAGAGACTTGGAAGCAGCTGTTCAGAAACATAACCATTGTAAGTATTTGGGCAAAACAGTAAAGCAATGCTTTGTTGGGCAATGCATATCTGTTTGATCTGGATTCATTATTAAAAAAAAGTTTGAGAGTTTAATACGATTAATGTTGTTGAACAGTTTGAGCTCCACTAAATAAAGGATGACTTGAACTCTGGACCTTAGTGTCCGAACAATTGTCCCTCATTTAAAGGGCAAAGCCTGAAAGTTTGCTATGGGCATGAGCTCCACTTTTGCTGCAGCTTTCTTTGCTCTTGTTTGTATAAATCCTTGGTTCTCAACTGGTGGGTCCTGACCCAAAAGTCGGTCGCGACCCTATGTTTAGTGGGCCGCTGCATGCCTTCCACTTTTCTAGGTGAGAGGCTCCTCAGCCTCCACCTAGCGCAGCACCGTCCATTCTCACACCAAGCAGCCATTCAAATATGCTGCCCGGTGCCAAGCGTGGGGTGGGGTGGGCTGAGGGTATGGCTATGAGGGAGATCCATCCATATGTGCATTGCTTATAGCTTCCTCACATGTCCTGTACAGGTGCCTGTACCGGAGTGACATCACATTCTGGCTTCTGGCACCTCTACAGGCGCGCATGGGAGCTGTACAAGCAATGCACATATGGATGGTGCTCCACTACAGCACAGCAGCCCACACTGCCGTGTTTTCCATTGCAGTGCAACTTGGGTCGCGACTTCATGACCGAGGACAAGTGTGGGTCCTGAGGTTACACAGGTTGAGAACCACTGGTATAAATTATCCCTAGACAGAGAGGCGAGATCCACCTGTGTAGCTGTAAAGTTAATATCCTGGTATGCCCGCGACTCCTCCTGTTCCTGTCCCCATAGCAACATTAGCGTATGACATCACATTGAGTCATGCACATAAAAGTGCATTAGGTGTAATTGTTCTGCTCACTTCTCAAGTGTCATCCAGCCGGGTAAGTTTCACAGAGTTGTACATTTGGAAGGTTGGCTTCTCCGTTAATCTGTAATGAGTTTCATGTGATTTCTGCAAAGCAGTTACCAGCAATTCACCGTAACCGTAGTTCAAGCTCCACTACACTGAGAAAGACAAAGCCGTAAAGGATAAAAAGTTTGATGGTTGAATATGGCCATGGTAAGGCTGAAACAATTCTCAGCACAATTACAATGTAAAGTAACCGTAGATCCATCTGTAATGGGCATTTTAAGGTATTTTATCAGTGTTTTCCTTGACATTTTACATAGGTTAGAGAATGACGGTAATTCATCAATGACTTGTCTGTAAGAAATCACAGTGCGGCGTTATGTTTGACTTCATCGCTGCCCGCCTGGATGGCTGTTTGCATTAGCTGAAGCAGAAAATTAGTTACATGGTGTAATGTTTAGACACTGCAGTCTACATATGTACAAAGCTGACTCTCGGCGTATATGACATGCACAGTTTTCATACGTTGCCCTTTTTTAAATGATTTGTCTTAACTTTCGTTCGCTCTAGTGCGATTAGCTCTCTATAATGCACGGCACTGCATTACTCTGTATGGTACCCGTTCACACCTGAAGCATGATGTAGGGTGATTTTTTAAAAGTTGCAGGTGCTTTTTTTGGTTTGTTTTTAGCCTCATAGTCTTCAATAGGAGGGCATGAAAAACACATGTCACATGTATTTTTGTGCGTTTTTAGCGCATGACAACAACCCCCACTCTTGGCAACCTATACTTTATTTCACCGTGCAAAAATTAGGTGAAAAAGGCATAAAAGGGCAGATGCACAAGTGTGAAACTTAGAGCCACGGATTTCCATAAGGAGGAACTCCGGGCATAGAAAAAAACGTACCCTTGCAGTGGGGCTACCCCCGTACTGTAAGGGTTAAGTGCTCGTATTGTCCAAGTGACTCAAATAAAACAGATTTACTCACCTGATCCCAGCTCTTACGGCGCTCAGTGCTCACCTCTGTACCATCTGCTTCAGCTGTGGAATGTCCTTCAGCATCCTCAAATCTAATGCAAAACAATGATAGTGTTTTGCATTAGAACAGTGATAATGGTAGCAGTCCTTAGAACGCCAGATCCCAGTGGAGAAGAGGCTGCAGGGACCGGTCCAGCAGCCCGGAAGGAACTAGTGGAACCAAGGATCAGGTAAGTATATCTGCTTTATTTGAGTCCCCTAGACACAACAAGCACTTAACCCTTGCAGTGCCCAGAGTTCTTCTTTAAAGGAGAACTATGGGGTCAGTGTTTTTCCCCATAGTTCTCCTTGGGGTAACGGGAGGACACAAACTAGCGTCCTCCCGTTACCCTAAGCTCAGTATACCGCGAGCTACAGCTCGCGGTATACTGAGACGCCGCACCTGGAGCGGATCCCGACTTAGATGACGGGATCCGCCCAGCTGCGTGAGTGACAGCTGGCTCTGCCTATCTAGAGGCAGAGCCAGCTGTACCCGCCCCGTCCCCCGTCCGTTCCGCCAGTTAGCGCTGGCAGATCGGAGCGGGGAGAGGGGAATCCAGCCCCTCCCCTGTCGCGGCAGAGAGCCGTGACAGGATCGAGAGGTGAGCGAACCTGGTATGTGTTCCCTCACCTCCCGATCTACTGAGCCAACCTGTGACAGTCTCATTGTCACAGGTCGGCTTAGAACTATGAGGTGAGTGGAAATCACTCATCTCATAGTTCTCCTTTAAAGCTACACTCGGAGCTTGGAATGATTCATGAGGCACAATTGTTGCCTCCACCCATCTACATGTTCATCTGATACTTTAATGTTTGCCCAGCATCTGGATGTGGTATTATTCTTTGAGAAATCCAAGTCTCAGTAACAGTTATTGAAGGGAATTTACTAAGACGGGAGCAGGAAGAATCTGGAGCAGCTGTCCATGGCCACTAATCAGAATCCAGCTTTCATTTTCAAACATTAACTGAACATACTGAAGATTATTATTAATATTATTATTACTATACAGGATTAATGTAGCACCAACAGTTTGGGCAGCGCTTTACAACATTATGGGGAGACAGTACAATTACAATACAATACCATACAAAAGATTAGAAGGACCCTGCTTGTGAGAGCTTACACTCTACAAGAAGATAGAAGCTGATTAGTTGCCATGTGCAACTGCTCCAAATTCTGTCTGCTCCAGTCTTAGTAAATTCCCCACCCCCCCATTGTAAAATTTGGGTGGTTTTACCTTTGCCTTTTTAAGTGATTCACAATAGATCCCTGTAGATACCAGCTGTGCTCGGTCCTGCTTTCTTGTGACCTTACACATTTCCTGCGCAGTCAATGCATTACAAGGGAAGAAGATTTAATTTGCATACTTCGCACTAATCATGATGTTATCTCTCACATACCGGATAGCAATCTGTACTGGTTGTTCTGGTTTTAGAAAGAAATGGGACGGGCTTTGTTATATTTTAATAGATCTTTGTTTGGTTAAAGGCATAGTCCAGCTTTTGCCAAAAAAAAATAAATGCACGCACATTAATAAAATAAATAAACATTGCTATGAATATTTTTTTACATTAGAGCCAACAAAGCATTGAAACTGTGATTGGTGGATCTCAGGTCCAATGCTCTGGCTCTTGCAAACTCTTCCTCTCAACCCCTGTTCGTAGCCAAATACAGACTTTCAGTTAAGGGACGGGAGGAAGTATGAATGGACTACAAGTATAGTCTCATCATCACAGTTGTACTCCATTGAGATCTGCCCTGGTGGCTGATAGGACTTGTAGTCTCTCCATTCACAGATCCTGTTAATGGATGACACGCTGTGTGGATGGAGTCACACACAACCAAGGCGAATTCAAAAACTGACAACAGCCCGGGGGGTGACTTCAAAATTCAGGTAAGTGTGTGGAGCAGGTTCCGCATGTAACTAGGGCTGTTCCTACAGAGGCGGGGGGCAGGGTGTTTTGTTGGCATTTGTTGGCAGTGCATGCTCGTTATCAGGGGTTAGGGGGTGAGAGCAGGGCTGCTAGCAGTGGATGCTTTTCATAGGGGGGTAGGGATGCTGCTGGTGGATGCTCAGTGGATGCCGGGGGGTAATACTTCTGGGGCAGCTCACTGACATCACTGGTTGCCAGGAGCTGGGTGGGGAACCTACCATAGCGACTCACTCAGCTCCTGGCAACAAGTGATATCAGTGAGCTAGGATTAAGGTGGGGATCCTGCCAGAGTGTCCCCGGTTGCTAAGAGCTCTTGGCAACCTGGGACACTCTTGCCGGTAAGGGCCCCCTACATGACCCAATTAGATGCCGCCGGAGCAACCACCTCAGGCAGCCTCATTATAGGGACGGCCCTGCATGTAACCACGTTTCATGTTACACCCCAAATATAACTGAAACAGGAAACATAGTTAGACGACATATACAGTACATTATAAAGTAATATTTCTATGACTTTTCCATTGCGGAAAAACTATATCTGGTAGCAGCTGAAATTGCCCTTCAATTATTCAGGAGTCCAAGTTACCTTTTGCACATACAGTATATGTAAATAATGAATACGAGGTGGAGCCCACAGTTCAAAAGCATTTGTACATATTGTATCATCACTCTACTTTGCGCTAACATCGCACTAGGGTTTGCAGAAGAATTCAGAGGTTCTGGAGTAATGAGACACTGACAGCCCTTTTTTTTTTAAATATGGAAATAGTAGGCATGCAAATAATGCTGAAAGGGACTAGAGATACGGGAGGCGTCACTATAGTTACATCCCTGTCATCAGAAGGATGCTTTGTTCTTCATTTTAAAGAGAATCTACAGTTTGGCCTTTTTAAAGCTGAACTCTGGGATAAGCAAATATTGTCTAAGTAAAAGAGGCTTTTCTGTTCATACTTGAATAATGGTGTGCTTTGTGTATTTCTTCTAGATCTGTGCAGTAATCCATTGTGAACCTTTGGTTCTGTGCATGAGCTTCCTGTAATAAAGACCATTCACTTCTGCTCTCTCCTTGTGCAGGGTGACTGGCCTTGTCTCCACCCCTCCTGTAGTTTTTTTGCAGGCAGCCTGTAGTGGGTGGAGTATGCTGGGTCCCTCCTACATCCCTGCTCTCTGCACAGGCTATGTGCAGTATAGTGATCATGTCACTCAGTGGCGTAACAATCACCATAACGACCCAGGCAGCCGGGGGAAAGTGGGGCCCGGCCAGATGCTGTGCGGGCCGCCTGGGTCGCTATGGGATCCTCTGCTGGTGGCTTTCACTGGCGGCTGAAGACGAACACACCGCTGTTCAGATTACTGACAGTAATCTGTGCAGCAGCGCGTTCCTCTCCACCAAGTCAATGAGAGCCAGCAGCGGCAGTGGAGGAGGAGGCAGGGCCCGTGGTCGGCAGCAGGGGAGGAGGCAGGGCCCGGTGATGAAGAAGGAGGCGGGCCCGGTGACAGAGGAGGAGCCAATTAGCGACCGTGGAGGAAGAGGTAAGGAGTGCGACCAGCCCACCTGAGGGTGACCCTGAATAGCCCACCATAGAGAGTCTATGGTGGGCTCTGCAAGTTCACCCTCAGGTGAGATCTTGAGTTGGCTCTGCAAGGGGTATAACTAGAAATCACGGGGCCCCATACAAAATTTTGCTATGGGGCCTTGTGATTTCTAGTTACGCCCCTGATGTCACTGCTACCTTTACAAGGAAATAACTGGGTTTAATTTATATCTGTTGGGGCTAATGAGAAATACATTTAAATAAACATTTTGAGACTTTAACTTTAAAATGGACTAAAATTTTGTACTAACACTTTAGTATTTTTTTTACCCCCTGAAAGTCTATAATCTAACCAGAAAGCAGCTTCCTTGAGGAACCGGTGCTGGGACAAAGCCATGGCAAGGTTCGGCATTTGTCTGCAGCCCCAACCCTCTTTCCCCGCAGCTTTGTCCCAGCACCAGTACCGGCATTGAGCTGGATATGCTGCCATTGAAGTTACAAAAGGACATTTTTTTGTAGGTTAAAGGGTAGCTAGGGGTGGAAATTAGATGAGGGCTACTTCATGGTTTAGGTTTTCTTTAATTCAAAGATATACTGTATGTACGAGCAAGGATGGACTAAAGTATTTATAGTGAAGCACAACAATTGTTCTTATGGTGTTCAACTTTGTGCAAGTCTATCTTGTCAGACTAAATGAAAATATATCAATGTAAGGATCACTGTATTGCTCAGCATTTAGAGCCCATTCACCATTCTGTGCCTATATTCAAAAATGATGAGGAGTTCTCTGCGCTTGTGACGGCTGGATAACAGATTTTCTCCTAAGTCATGTATTCCACAAATGACCCACACACCCCGTGCAGCTTCTCCAAGGATAGGGAACCTTTAACTTGAAATCTAAAATAAAGCACAGAGCTCCTCGACCTGTGCAGAATCGTGTGTATAGCCTGTGCACTCTTTACTACTAGGATCACTGACCTCTTGCCAAGATCAAGAAAGAGGATTGCACTAATGTCCACTGACCGTGAGGCGGCAAGCCAGCTGACGGACCGGCATCCTCCGTGCTCAATGTCATACCGATCACTTCCCATCCAGTTTTAGGAGAATATGCTCGTTTTCTGTCATCGTTTGTGAGTATGTTTTTATCGTTTGAGTCTTATCGTTTGAGCCACTTGATAGATCAGCTTCATCTAGTAGCAGTAACAGGGCCGTCCCTAGCCTTTTTGCTGCCTAAGGTGTCCAGCGTCCTGCCAAGCTCCTGGCAACCAGTGACATCACTATTTGCCAGGAGCTCAGCCGGACGCCAGCAGGAGCATCCCTGGTTGCTAAGAGCTGGGGGTAGAGATGTGTAGGGCCCTTAAACATCTCCCCAACTAGCTCATAGCAACCGGCATTCTGTGGCCAGAAAGGGGCGGCAGGCATACTTCAAACATTGTGTAGTACAGAGGCCATGTCTCTACAAGACCCAATGAGATGCCACCGGAGGCAACAGCCTCAGGCTGCCTCATTATAGTGACGACCCTGAGCAGTAATGCCATGTGAATGTCATTTGTCCAGCTATAAACTTTAAAGATCAGTCCCTAATGTATTTCATGGACATACTCACTGTGTGCTTTTAATGCCATAAGAAATTTATATAAAAATCATTGCTGGTTACACTGAGACATGGACCTTTTCTGTTAGGAATCAGTGTTCTAAAAGCACAAAAAGGCAATTGCTCTGCATTAACTTTTTGGCTCACTACCATTATATGTTTACAGTATATAGTGAAGTATTTTTAGAGCATAACTTCTGCTTGCGGTATTTAGTATAAGCGGGTTCTCTGATGAGCGTTGTTTTTATGCAGTATGTATGTACTTTTTGTGAGTTAAAGAGACACAAAGCAAACCGAATACTAAACAGAGCACCTACGCCTTCTATTTGTTCATGTGGTATAGTTAAACATCAATCTGAGCACTACGGTGGCTAACTGGTTAGCATTCTTGAAGTTGGGGGTCAAAAATTTGAGTTCTAATGGGACACTGTCTGAAGCTTGTGTGTTCAGTGTTTGGATGGGTTTCCTCTGGGTGTTTCAGCTTCTTCCCACAATTCAAAACGTAATGGGCTTTCTCACTAATTGTTCCTAGTGTGTGTGTATGAGTGTGTTGGGGATATTAGACTGCCAGGTTGTTAGGGTTCAGGGAATCAAAATGAGTAGTTCTGTGTATTTTGTAATGTTCTATGTAATATGCCAGTGCTATATAGAGAAATATAATGAAACTGTAACAAAAGGAAGTTTAGGATGTACACAGCTGACTAACCTTAAGGAGAACTATGGGGTCAGTGTTTTTCCCCATAGTTCTCCTTAGGGTAACGGGAGGACACAAACTAGCGTCCTCCCGTTACCCTAAGCTCAGCATACCGCGAGCTACAGCTTGCGGTATACTAAGATGCCGCAGCCGGAGCGGATCCCGACGTAGATGACGGGATCCGCCCAGCTGCGTGAGTGACAGCTGGCTCTGCCTATCTAGAGGCAGAGCCAGCTGTACCCGCCCCCTCCCCGTCCGTTCCGCCAGTCAGCGCTGGCAGATCGGAGCGGGGAGAGGGGAATCCAGCCCCTCCCCCTGCCACGGCAGAGAGCCGTGACAGGATCGAGAGGTGAGCGAACCTGGTATGTGTTCGCTCCCCTCCCGATCTACTGAGCCGACCTGTGACAGTCTCATTGTCACAGGTCGGCTAGAACTATGAGGTGAGTGGAAATCACTCATCTCATAGTTCTCCTTTAACCGTTGCAAAGAGCCAAATGAAGCCATCTATCAGTTTTCAGGTTGGCCAACCAGAAATCTCACATCTTTTTTAAAAAACCTTGTTGATGTACATTGCTACATGGCAGTGAAGCTGCCATATTTCTTTAGCAGACTCGAAAAACTAAGAAATCACCCAAGTGGATAGCAGCATCAACCATCGCTGATTTATCCTTGCATTACGTTTAATAAATGACCCCATATTTTTTATGAACTTGTCATAAATATGGTTTAATTTATGTTTTTTAAAGCTTCATTCATCTGTGTTTTATATTTGAGTAAGTTTTATCTGTTTTGAGAATTTTTTTTTTTTGTCATTGCTGGATAGGACAAAATCCTTAATAACCTGCCACCGTTTATTGGCTGAAATTCCTCAACAAGAGATAATGTCAGGTTCAGCCTTTCAGCAGCTTCTGTTTGTTTACTTAGCCTAAGACATCCATTTTATGGAATCATATAACAGATAATGGCTCTATAAATTCACTGCAAGTATAAAATTGCAGGATGACCTGTTCTGTTTGCTCCCCCATTTCGGATTATGTACACCAAAAGCCGAAAAATACTATAATTTAGGGCATTCAACACATAAAATAAGTATTTGAAAATATTTCTATACTGAATTATAGCAACACCATACAAAATGGCTCGCACATGACCTGCTTTATGTGGAGAGATTTAGATTTTTTATTGAGAACAATGTAGTGTTGTTGTTACTATGCAAATGTTACCGTTAAAGAAGAACGCTACTGAATAGGTATCGGTGGTATTAGTTGGGATTGATGTGCTTTAGAGACTGCAACTAATGAGTATTTCCATAATCGATTAGCTGGCTGATCATTTTGTCGATTAATCGGCAAAAAATTTAAATATCATCTTTTATTTAAAATAAAATACGCAAATGGAGTGTTACAAACATAAGGTTTACTTCAGAATAAAACTGCATGCACATTTTTTGCAATCGCACCGCACTGGAACGCACAGCATTGCAGTACCACGCATTCCAGTGTGGGAGGCACTTTTGGGGTGCCATTGAAATGAATGGCACCGTAACGCACCTCCCGCAGCAGAATTTGTCAGGCCAAAACCACAAATAACTTTTCCCACCTTTTTTAAATTTTGCTTTTAGTAATTGTATGTATTATATTAGACATTTTAATTAGTGTCATGGATTTAAAATAATCTGAGTTTAAAAAAACTCTAAGCCAATATAATAAAATAACCAAACTTTTATTTAAAATAACACAACAAAATTGGACAAAAATTACAAAATACAATTATATATAAAATTATATACACAGTAAACTCCGGCATCCATGGGGATTGGCAGATTCCAGATAAATGTAGTTTCTGGTTGCTTGAGAGTTACTATTAAAAATAGGTCTAACTAATGCAATACCGCATACTATAGCATATATCATAACAAACTCTGTATTGACTTTATATTAATATTGAAATGCAGCAATTAAAAGCAAATTAGGACAAATAGACACACTATCATTTCCAGGATAATACATGCAGCAGATCAGCAAAACAGTGAGTACACAGGGGATTTTTTTTCTGGTTAGTTGAATACTATACTTGAATACTCTCTCGTCACCTCATGACGAGGGAGCATGGAGCCGGCTTCCCAGGCAGTCAGGAAGCCAAGGAAGTCAGGAAGCCAGTCAGGAAGTCACACGGCGCTCGGCCTCCTGATTGGCCAGAAAGCCGGCTCAATGCTTTCTCGTCACCTAGTGACGAGAAGCATGGGGACTGCTTCCCTGCTAATCAAGAAGCCGGGTGATGAGTCTTTACACGCCGCCCAACTTCCCGGCTATTCAGGAAGTCAGGTGGCGAGTCATTACACACCGCCTGGCTTCCTTATTGGGACTTCCGGTATGGGTATTCGGCATCAGCGAATACAGAAAAAAAATATCGCTACTCGTACTCGATACCGAAATACCGGTATCGGTGCATCCCTAATAAATACAATATACAAAGTATTGTAAAAGATAAAGTTCACATGAAAGTAAAATGGAGCTTTTTTTATTTTTATTCTGTTAGTTAACAGAATGGAGCTGAGTTCGAACCCCTCACAGTGGTTTCCCCCTACTTTCTATGGAACCTTTGAAAAGACTGCCCATAACTTTCCGTCTCTATGACCACCCCACCCCACTCCTCCCCTCCCCCCCAAAAAAAGAATGCAATCTGGTCTGGAAAATGGTGTGAACTTGCCCTAAATCTGTGTAATCAGGTGTAAAAGGACACAGGTCCATTTAGAACTGGCTGCCCATAGACTAACATTGGGCTTCTGATCGGACCCACCTGAAAAACTCACCTGATCGAAATGCCATGTGAAAGGCACCTAAACCATGCAACCAAAGTAACTTGCTCTCTGTGCTTGCTTTGCATTCAACAGTCAGTCTTCCTGAAGCTGAACTCCCATGTTTTGGTAGATGCTAAAGTTATCCAGCTGTGTCTCATTTTTGTGCCAGATTTTGTTTTTGTTTTTTTAGTAATAGCTGAAGGTGGAATGGGAACACCAAAGTTAAGTGAGAACACCAAAAAGCCTAAAGCAAATGTGGCAAGTAGCAGACATATAAAAAAGCCCCATGGATGACTAAGCCAACCAGACTGCACCTATAACAGAATGATCAAGTTTAGGTAGACTTACCACTGAGAGCTCATGGGGGGCTATGTTGTGTGAACCTACCCCCACCATTTACAGCTGTAATTTGCAGAGGGGGAGTAGGCATAGATCCAATTTAAAAAAAAAGATAGATGGGGGAGGGCACCACAAGAATTAAACAAACATGTTTTCAATAAAGTAATTTTTTAAATTTCACTTGTACTGAAGGGATGATATTCCTGAATGTATGAAAATCATAAACGGTCTTCCAGTTCTGTATTCTGTGTTCTATTACTGAGCATATTAATATGGTGACAAGGTATAATAAATCTTCTTTATCATGTTTTATTTAAGTGTATTGCTTTATAGATAAACAGCCCTGGCGGCACGTATTTTGTGCGAGTCCGCTAGATAAGGTTGTAGAATAGGAATTAATGTTGAATTACAATTGAATGTTAGAGTTCGATTTAAAGCTATTAGTTATGTATGAATGACCACTAAAATGAAGGTAGTTTGGTTTCCGCTGAGCGCAGAGCTAGCTTGTTCATCTGATCCTCATAGTCTCTTGTGATTTGTAAATATGCCATCCATGATGGCATAATAGCATGCAAACATTAAGTTGAGTTTAATTGCGAGTTTTGTGGTCTCTCTTGACACTGTTCTTAATGATATGCATGCTTATCATCCAAAGCGTATTATAAAAATAGAGCTGTAAGATGTAGCTCTTTCCTATGCTTTAAGATCCAAATATAATACGCTTTATAAAATTTTGAATAATTTAGTAGTTTTCTTTTTTCTTTTTTTTTACTTCCAACAAGCCAGTAAAAATTAATTACAGCACGCATGTGGTAGGGTATTTGTCTGTTAAACTGGCCACTAAAACATTTCCATGTGTATTGACCACAACTGATCACATTAAAGATATTGTAGATTGTTGTAGCTATCACAAAGTTTATTAGGTTTGAAAATGTATTATTTTGTGATTTATTTTGATCCCTGCTGCTGAGTAGTGATGAGCCGAACACCCCCGTGTTCGGTTCTAACTCGAACTTTCGAACATGGAAAAAGTTCTAACTCGAACTTAGAACTCAATGCAAGTCTATGGGGGTAGAACTCAGAAAATTAAAGGTCCCCATTTTGAAGCCTTATATGCAATTTATTGGCCATAAAAAGTGTATGGGGATCCGGGTAGTGCCCTGAATGACAGGAATCAATGAAATTTAAAACAAAAAAAACCAAGAAAAATATTTTTTAAGGAACAGTGATTTTTACATGATTTACAGGGTAAGAGTAAAAATGAAAAATTCCTTCAAATATTGTGCCTGGAGGGTCCCCATAACCTGCCTGTGAAGTGGTGGATCTGTAGGATGTATAGAACCTGCTGCACTGCTGCAGCAAAAAGTGACATTTAAAAAG
>NW_017306346.1:1865245-1921197 GCF_000935625.1 Nanorana parkeri | reverse complement strand
ACAGAAGTCTATTTTAACTCTCTATAACTCTGATATAACTATCTATAACTCTCTATCAATGTGCTGTAACTAACTATACTACAACCCTATCTCTCTCTATCTCCTACAACACACTACTTAGGGCCGCGGTATCAGCAGCCTTATATAGTGTGCTGCAGGGACTTAGCTGTGAGACATGATTGGGCAGAGTCATCGTGACTTTGCCCAATCATGGCTCTATATTTGTACTGAGCCCTGATTGGCACAGTCTTGCACCTGACCGCAGGTCAGGTGCAAGACTGTAGCCAATTGCCGTTTCGGACGGCGCAGTGCATTGTGGGATGTGCCGCGGTCGAACAGACCGCGGACATCCCATAATGTTCGGCGTTCGGCGAACGCTAGAACATGCAATGTTCGAGTCGAACCTATGTTCGACTCGAACGTTCAGCCCATCCTTACTGCTGAGCTCTGTGCTGCCTCATAGATACGGTAGCAATTGGCAGCTCATCTGTCAAGAATTGAGTAACAGATGTGCATGTAATAAATAAAAGAGTGAGTGCTTTTCCCCATGACAACCAATCAGATGTTTGCTTTGTTTTATGTAGCATGACCTGGAAATTCACTGCCAGAATGTGACTTAATGCTAACAGCCAATAAATCCTCTTAACTGTTTGTTTTTTTATATGAGACCTTCTGAGTTGAATATCTCGAGTAAGGTGAAGAGGCGGTCTACTGGTCTTTTGTAGTTCACTAACTTCCCATTAGAGCTGCAGCTAACGATTATTTTCAAAATCGATTAGTTAGCCGATTATTAAGTTCGATTAATTGGTTAATCGGTCATCCCCAAAGATAGCACTAGGTCTTATTTTCGGGGGATGTCTTACTTTCGGGGAAACACGGTAGATGTGTCTTTTCTATAGTGTTAAGTAGATGCATTGTCATGCATCAAAGTGCATTGCCATGCGTTATTGTTGTGGATTAAAACACATTTCCAATGCGTTTTTTAGTTTAGAATTTGGAGGGAATAGAACTAGCAGCCTTGACGAAGGCTCCTTAATACCTGTTGCCAACGCATCAAAACACATTTTATTTGTATTTTGATGTTTTGTTATTGACTTTTATTGCCTTCCAATACACTAAAATGCTGAAAAATGGACATGATGAGTTTTTTAAAAAGCGTTGCACCACAAAGATGGGTATACACAATTTTTATTATGGGGAATGTGAATATCTGTATTGTCCAATTGCAAGCTGGTTTTGGGGCATTTGTGGGGCAGAAAAAAAATGTGAATTCTGCTCTTTTATGCCACCAATGGAGACACGCCCCTTGTTTAGATTTTTGACCCAATTCAAAAAGCCACCTTGGGGTTACTTGAGTCCCCATACAGCCATGTATCTGGAGATTTGATGTGGGAGATGGCTCCATAATATGTAACTACGGAATGTCCTGGCTCGCAGCTGATTGGTCAGGAGGCCCAGTTGGTCCGAACCTGAGTTCATCCCAACTCATCAATAGAGGAACTAGCAGTTAGTTCAATTTGCCAGTAACTGTGTAATACTGAAATACAAACTTTGGGCATAGTGGGCAGTGAGTGCCATTCCTTGACCTCTCCTTTAGGAATGTTAGTTCTATGGCTTTCATGCTGATACTTAGGCCTCAGTGATGTCTGACTCCCTGATCAGGAACAAGTATAGAGAAAAGGGGGCCATCAGTGGCAGCCCGCATACTTTTATAATAACAGATTCACTTTTAATATTGTGTGTGTGTGCACCAGTGTGTGTGTGTTTAAGGACAAGAATGTGTCAAAGTTTGCATAGTGCAATAGTATATTGGTGTGCCAGTAGTGCCTGGCTAGAACTGGAAAATTACAACACATTCTGACTGTATGGATACAAAGACTTGTATTCATCTGTTTGGTGTGCAGTTTGTTATAGGTGTTTTTCTGTCTCTCCATTTTTCAAAGGGGTGTGACAGCTTTTTGTTACACCTGAATGATTAATGGCTTTGAAGAAAAAGCATATCTGGAGGATAGTATTTAAAACACATTTTTCAAAGCAGTCTTTAAATGTAGCATGTGAAGACTGTAACTGATTTTTCTTTTGCCTGCGCCATTGGGTGCAACTATTTTCCTTAGTTACCATATCATAAGAGGCAGCTTAAACACATTCAAAGTACCTATCTGTATGGACACGGAAATGTAGTTGTGTAATCAGTTATATGTAGCATTCTTGGAATATCAAATGTGTTTTACGCATTACCCTGCATACAGGTTTATTCAGTAAGGTTGTGCAGAGAGCAATAGTGATATGCAGTACATGGTAACCCATAGCAGCCAATCTGATTTTAGCCAAAGTAAAGATGCATTCTCATTTTTACTAGTGGTGACTTTACTCTGTGCTTTGCTATTTTCTTTACACACAGATGTTCTGCCTACATATGTGTGTAGCACCCCCCTGACCCCCAAAGGCATGTGAGGTACCCCAGAGGCAGGAAGGGCTAACATTTCACTCTCAGGGATGGATCCTTAGCCGGGTTCTGGGATGTGAACAGTAAATTGGGTGCCAGTCACTTTCAGTGCGTTTACAATGCTTTATTATAGAACAGCCATAACTGGGAGGGAGGGTATAGGGCTTCAGACAGCCAAGCAAAATAGACTCCAGACTCACCAATCCCTTCTAACTCCACAGTGCAGGAATACTTTAGTTTAGCAAAGGATGCCACAATGTAGTAGAGCAACAGCTGAATATGAGATATGCTGGGAGAGTCACTAGACTTGTTCCTGAGATCCATGCCATTCGGGCCTTTCTGACACCTCCAGCAGTCACATGCACCTCTGGTTTTCCTTCCCAGATAGTTGCAGACCTCTCCTGGGCCTACATCTGGCTTCCTGCAAGCATGAGGCCTAGTCAGCTTCTCCAACCTTGTACATCCCACCCCCAGGCTAGGCGTGGGGCTGGACTGCCCTGAACACATGACAATTCCTGAGTACCTATGCACTTCCCCAGCATGCACCACTGGCCACGAAACTCCTAGTGATTAGCTGGAGGCATAGACACCCCCAGTGTGCTCCTATTGACTGCCCCACTCTGTGGCAGGGTCACACCCCACTACCGGTAGGTGCAGACAATAGTAGAACATCTAGGAATGACCAAATGATCACAGACTACAAAAATGGGTTTCCAGTTTAGGGTATCCATATAGCTTTGGAGGAGAGTAAGAAGACATTACCAGTACTTTCTCATATTGGAAGAAAACAATAGCTGTCTTAAAAAAATATGCAATATGGATGATCAATTTCTTCCTAAAGATTAAAATTTGTCAGCAGAAGTTGCGGAGTGCCTACAGACAACAATAAAACACTGAACACTAAAACAGCAAAGTGGCCAGATCAGCAGTTATTATTATTATTATTATTATTATTATACAGGATTTATATAGCGCCAACAATTTGCTCAGCGCTTTACAAAATAGTGGAGACAGCACAGTTACAATACAATTTACAGTACAATACAGTTTCAGAACAATAGGGTTGGGAGGGCCCTGCTCGTGAGAGCTTACAATCTAGTTATAATCCTGTATCTATAAGCATCTTAAAGAGACTTGAATGTCAGGCCGTTACGATCAGGTAAAACAACACTTAATGTCAGCGCTTGCCGTTAAGCCCCATCTCCTACACATTCTCACTGGCTCATCACTATGATGGTCTACCTCACTGGCCGGTAGGATGTGTGAAAGGCATTTGGGTAAAGCAGAGGATAACCATTATCTGAGGTGTTTTCAGTTTTGAAAAGTTCCTAAAACTCCTGCAAATTTCTTTCTAAAAAATGTTAATTTAAAAAATGCTTCTCTATTATCCAAATTAAAATGTTTAATATGTTTACTACCGTAGCCTTTGAGTGGTATAACTAATAACAGTCAATCTGTTAACTTAATTGTAGCCAAACCTGCAATAGCTCATTTCTAATTGGCTGTGACGGATAAGCAATGCAGCAAATCCAAATTAAATAGTGTAATACTGAAGACACAGACAAATGTAACACTTTGATATTATAGCTAATTGGATTTATTGCTTATAGTGATTTAACCTAGGCAATTTGGGCTAAACATGTGATGAAATCACAGATAAGCAAGGGTTACATTCAGTGAAAAACTAATATCAGAACAATAAAGTGATTGACAGCTTCAATAACCATAATGGATGCTCAGGATTTAGGAGAGGTTGGATTCAAGCTTGACTTTTACAGGAAAATATGAGGTTTGCATTAAAGCTCAGTTCCCTATATTATGGTTACCAGATCTGCAAAATGGAATCTGGGGACACCCTACTGACCATGACTACTTTTAACCACACGCACAAAATTATGCCCCCCTTTTTAACACATCCTCAAACAATTGGCCCCAGACTTTCAAGAGAGACAAACGTTCAAGATATAAAGGCAAATTACTTAGATTTCAAAGAAGAGAAACCAAGCTTAGTTAGGAGGGACACTTTGAAAGTATCAAGAAGAAAAATGCGGTGCACATAGTGCGCTGCCTGCTGAACATCTGGAGGCGTGGCCAATAAAATGGGTGCCACTTCACCATGCATGGCTCGTTGTGTGAGAATAAAATAAGACAGTTATTGACAGTAATCGTAACCCCTGCATTGGCGTCTTTGGCAGCAATAATAAACCCCCCACAACTAGTGTAAGTCACAATGGAATCCTCTATGTTTCTTTCAGGAAACATTTACTATATTCAGCAGATATTTGTGGATTATGTCTGTGCCAGTAGGGTTGTTTATAAAGAGCAGTGCAGAAGTGAAAGTCTGAACGGGTTAGCCTACTTGTATTTCCTTCATGTTTCTGCTGTCAAACCAGTTTATGCAATAAGGTAAAGGGTAAAGGGTAGTAACGTGCAGCAACCACTGAAACCTAAAATATGATTCATTTCCTTAGATTACTGCACCTTGCAAGTCACCACTGCTCGTTGTACACTATTTTATTGAAGAGAGAAGACAATGACATATTCTAATCTACAAGCTCTGCAAGTTATCTGACAAATAAAGAAACATTATTCCATTCTGATAAAATTCAACTGCAAAAAACCTAACAAGCTTGTCAAATAAGGCAAATAGCAATTAGAAAAGTACAGTAGCCCACAACAATAATAATAGCTGCCCTGGCACTGTCGAGCTGGGACTATAGTTCAGCTGTCAGGTAGAGATCACTCTGCTTGACAGTCCTTGCTTCTTTCAGTGCTAAGTGCTGAAATGTAGAGAACATTCCAGCACTCAGCACAGCACTGCTACACTGCATATGTCTGGTGGCCACACAGGGCACTGTTTAAGTGGTGGTACCAGGCATGGACCACCTGTCTGGTAGGCCACTGCCACCAGGGACATCACCATGGATGTTTGTTTGCCAGATACAGGCCCCACAAAATGGGGACAGATGACAACCATAGCCTATATCTCTGGATATACATATATTTTTACTGAAGGTAAGCTCTCCTTATTCATTTTTTTACTATATGCTATAGTATGTCCCAACCTCTGTCACTGTCATTTTAGCTGGGCAGCTTGGCCTGCAAGTAAATGTGGAGCAAAATAAAAATAAAGGCACATGAAGTAACCGATAAATATACTGAATACTATCATAACATGTTCACCACATATAGTTTATTGTTGAAAGCAGTATGATTAAACGATTCAAATATTTTCTGCCCTCATAATAAACCCATATATTCCACAAGGATTTCTAAACAGATCATTGTACTAATTAGATATTGTCATTTCTATTTTAAGTAAAAGGGATAATCATTATTCATATTTATACTCCGCATTTAAAATTCGCCTAAGGGAGCGCATTCCCTTAAACAGTTGTTGGCTGTAATAGCAAGTGCCTGCAAAAAAAATAAAAATTGGGTGAAATTATTTTATGATCAGCCTGC
This sequence comes from Nanorana parkeri, assembly GCF_000935625.1. NCBI lineage: Eukaryota > Metazoa > Chordata > Amphibia > Anura > Dicroglossidae > Nanorana > Nanorana parkeri. Next base: position 1,915,286 of record NW_017306346.1, on the reverse strand, counting down.
AGTGTTATATTTACTTTATGCCATATGATTTGGTTTGCTTTATATGTATGAGGCTTGCTACTTGCTCTAAAATTAATTGGGTTTTGTTGTGCTCCATGCATTACATTTTCTAACGTAAGCTCATCTTATTGTAAGATGACGAAAATGACAAGAATGTTTTGAGAGATCATTATCACCATAGTGAAATTGATTTTGTTCATTGTGTGCTTGAACTACCAGTATTTTTTTGAGCTGTATTAGCTACTTAGCCTAGCAAAATTAGATAAAACAGGTGAAACTTGAAAAATTAGAATATCGTGCAAAAGTAATTGCAGTAAGTGCTGCAAAAGGGGCGCAAACCAAGTACTGAGTACATATGCATGCTTGTACTTTTCAGAGGTCCGATATTGTTCTATGTACAATCCTTGTTTTATTGATTGCATGTAATAATCTACTTTTTTGAGGTTGTGGATTTGGGGTTCTTGGGGTTTTCATGAGCTGTAAGCCATAATCATCACAATTATGACAAATCACCTTTTCACCTTTTAAGTTGCATTAGTGAAATAAATGAACTTTGCACGATATTCTAATTATTCGAGTTTCACCTGTATATTCATTGTGTGTATCTTTGCAGAGGGATGCTGATGCAAAAGTTTAATTAGAACGCTTAAAGGCCCTCAGCATCACATCATCAACTAAGCATTCCAAGGTTCATTCCAGTCAGTAGAGTTCTCTGATGACCACTGTCACTGGGGGAGTCAGAGGGAATCTCCCCAACAGGGTTGTAGAAAGCAATAAAAACCTGACAGAGGCAGTAACGTTTCCCCACACTAATAAAAAATGTTCTTATTGTTGTCTACGTTCTCTTACTTCTCCTCTGGGGAACCACTGTCACTTGAACAAAAATCATAACTGTGACACCCACACTTTCAATGAAAAATGTGGAACCTGCTCAGAATTTTTTTTTCTTTCAGTCAAGCAGCAGAGTACTCCACATACTATAGGGCAGGTTTGAAAACAACTGATAGATGCTGACTCTAGGGTAGGTTTGAACAAAACTGAACCTCTTATACTGGTAGTAATACCATATTAAGATTTAGCAATTTGTTCTGTAAGCGAAAACAATATTTAAGTCATTATGACTTAAATATTGTTTTCACTTACAGCAAAAATAGCTGTAAGCAAAAACAGAAGGAAACACAATAAGTGTGTCTAGTTTTTTTATGCAACACTTTTAAATTAATTTAACTACAAAGCAAACATTTATTTTAATATAAACATTGTTCAATAAGGTGTCTGTGAAGGCAATTATTTTTATTTGGATAGAGTAGTGAAAGGTTATGCACTTTTGTAAGGCCAGGTTTTTATTGCTGTCTATGTCCCTGCTGGGGAGGTTCACCCCTCAATTTGTCTTGGTGACCACTGTCTCTTAGATAGAGAGTGATGCAAAATTCGAAATTTTAGAGTTACCAGAGAAAAAGGTGAGGTCCTGCAACGGAAATATGTGTTCCAATGAAAACTAGGATGAGAATTCGGTTCACTATAGAGATACTGTATTTCCTCTTAAATCTTAAATCTAATAAGTACACAGGCAGCAAAAAATAACCCAAAAGGTGTTTGAGCTCATCTTTGCTATATCTATTTTGGCATTGCATACACTTTAAAGTTCAACTCAAGGCAACTTGAAGTGACACTAAACCCAATAGTTAAATCTTAACACTGCATTTAAGTACCTTAACTATTAACAAAAATGTATCTTATTTGTGTGTCACTCAGCTGTAGATCCTCAGATCATCTCTGAATTGGTGCCAACACTGTAGGGTGGCTACTTTTGTTCCCCATGGTCTCTGTGTGTGTGTGTTGTAAAGTAGCCACACCTCCAAGCTCACTCCTGCGATGGACTATAATCTCACGTTTATTTTACTGATTTGTATTAAGATTGTAGTCCCCGTTATGGGAGCGAGCTTGGAGCGGTGGCTACTTTACAACTTATACAGGGATCATGGGGAACAAAAGTACCCACCCTCCAGAAGGAAGAACAGTGTCAGCATGAATTCAGAGATGATTTGAGGAGCACTTGATGTTTCTGGAGAGCAGAGGAGTGAGATAATGTGAATGAATGAAAGCACGCCAGGAGCAACCATGCAGGACAGACTCCGTGGGACACAGAAATAAATAAGAGTCAGCGCTGAATCAGAGAGCGGCATCAGAGCTGAGGGGACTGTTGAAAATGACTGGAAGGAAGAAGATGTTCGCATCAAAAGGCATCACATAAGGCAAGTACTTAGAGCAGCATTGTGTTTGTGTGTGTGTGGGGGGTGGGGTTGAGGAATTAGCCTTTAATGTCACTGTAAAGAAACTAGCATTCTAAAAGGGGGTGTTCAGCAAAGGCAGCTGACATTATATATGACAGAGTCCCTTTAACAATGTTGTATAAAGTGAGGGAGAGCTGTGGGTATATGTATAATTACAGTTCTACTTGATTGCACATTTTTTTTATTAAAGGCAAAGTTGGGCCAAATCGAATGTTATGCCTAAAGTATAACTTTACGAGTACAGTGTATGTGCCTTTAAAATGGAAAGACTGATTGCAATACATGCAGATATCGTTGCAGTTTAGTTTACTTATGTCTTTATTTACCTGTAACAGTCTGGTAAAAAACTGGAAGAAGTGTAGATGTGTTGTTGGGTATTTTGATCAGGTCCGCCTGCCAGTTTTTCAAGCGGACCTGATCAGAAGCCCAGTGTTAATTTATGGACAGCCTGAGCTAAATGGATGTGCGTCTGTTTACTTCTGGTTACCCCCGGCTCCGACCAGGTCCGGAAAAAAAAACAGAGCAGTGTTCTGTTTCGCCGGACCTGATCATGCCGGATCGGGGGTAAACAGACACATGTCCTTTTACATCCGATTCCCCATAGACAAGCATGGGTCCGGTAATTTTAGTTTTTTCTTCCATTGAAAGATGGAGGAAAAAACTGGATGGACACAAATGTCAACAGTGATATCCATTCCGATCAGGAGAGGATCTGTGCATGGATCGCCTCCTGATTGGAACGGAAGGTGCCCCAGTGAAAGATCTTTATGTCTTTATTTATGCAACTTCTGTGTAAAAGAAGACAGGTTTATTTTGCCCCCTGGAGGATGACCCTGCTTGTCCAGCATACGCTCAAGGCAATAACTAGTACTGCATATTGGTTATAGGGTTAGCATTCTTTATCTTTGATAGAATATTTAATTAACTTTTTCACTTGAGATTGATTTTGGGATCATGCAAGTGGGACAGAATAAAATGTGTTTTACTGAGATTGCCTACTCTAGGACTGCTTAAGTATTATAATGCCTTAGGATATCAAAATGCTTACACAACATTAATGTATAAATGTCACATTTGCATTCTTTTTATCTGAACTTATTTTAATTTGATTTGCCTACAATATAATGCTAATTTGATATGGTAATCTCTCAAAACAAGCACAGAGGAAAATCATAAGCTTACTTGTATTAAACAGTGTTTTTAAGCTGTTTTTAATCACTTTAGAAAGCCTTAATCTTAAATGTCTATTGCTTAAAGTGACTCTATCACTTAAAAAAATAGTTGCTAATGAGTATAAAGTGCAGACACCATAAAGAGGAACTTTACCATCGGGGGTTATTTGTCTTTACCTTAACTTTTACCTTGGTTGAGCTCAGATAGCTTACTTACCCACCCAGCAAATCCAACATTGTTCCGATGTGAACTGCTGATCCCCCTCCTCACGCTGGGTCCTGCACCGATAGTTTGAGACTAGATCTAGTGAATGTGCAGGCATGCTGTGGGTCTCTGCCAAGTCCCATAGATGTGGCAGAGACCCATGGTGATCTGCACATGCTCAGATTCTGCACATGCACAGACACACTGCAGGTCTCCTTAAGGGACCTGCAAGACACCCATGGCATGTCTGTGCAAGGTGACTTGTCTTGTCTCCGCCCCCTCCTGTAGTTTTCCACAGAAAGATCCCTAATGTCTCCATAAAGAGGACCTGTCACGTCTACTTGTTATCCCTATGTAATAGCAATAAAGCTAAGTGTAAAAAAAAAACTTAAATGAAAGTAACATTTAAAAAAAAAATTTAAATGCAAAAAAAAGTTTTAACGTCCCTTTCCCCCACATACAAATGCAAACACGAAAATTGTGCCAACATTTTACATATCGCCGTGAACGTGGAAGTGAAAGCAATAATTCTAGATCTATTAATCACTGCTTACAGTAAATTGATGAGCAGTAAAAGCTTTTAAATCGTCGCCTACGGGAAATTTTGGGTATTGTAGTTTTTTTGCGGTTCATGGGCACATGCAATTTTAGGGCTTGACATGTTGGGTATCTATTTGACCGACGTGACCCCATCTTTTATATTTTACCAAAAAGAATGGGTATTAGGTTCTGTTTCTGTACACTAAATTTCATTTTAGTGTATTTTATCCTAAAAATAACGGTTTGATAAACATTTGCGCAAATACCGTGCAACATACAAAATTGCAACTAGCATTTTTTTTATTCTACAGGGCCACTTCTTTCAGAAACTATATCATTTGTTTGGGGTCTGAAGCTGTTTTCTAGCCAAAAATCCTGATTTTATCATGTGTGCAAATATTAAGGAATTGCTCCGGACAGCAAGTGGTTAAATATTCGAGCATACTGCTGAACATTTCAACAATAGTTATATAGTTTTGTCTCTGTAAAAATTATTGTTCATTCGTATAGAATTCTCAATTACTGCAAGAGAAGCCTGAATGTTGGTTGCACCGAGCAGAAAAGTCTCATGGAATCTGGTTGTTATGGGCACTGCAGACACTTCTTCACTTTGTAAATCATCCTTAATGCTCATCCAGGGATGTTTGGATGTGATTGCTCCAGAACAGCATGTATAGAGTTCCCTGCCTTCAATTGCACAGTCTGCAGGGCACGCTTAGATGAATGTAAGCAATGGTCTCACAAGTAAAACATAGTCAAGGACTTTGTGGAATGTGTTTTGAGGCTATGGTTTTAGAGGTTAAGCAACCATGGAGCAAAAATGTGTACTGAGCTCAATACTCTATGAAAAGTTTATTTTCTAAGGGGATTTAAAATAGTCACACAAGGGTCGTTATTGTGTGCAATGTTGATTTGAACAACCAAGGTAAAAACAATCAATGAGCCTTTCTGCTCATCCGTCTTTGCAGAAGAAGGCTTGCCTGAAATTAGTTTCCCCTCTACCCCTAGTCATTCCTGTACATGAATGCACTTTTTTGTACTTGTTTGCTGTGAATAGCATCTGTTTAGACAAGAGAAGAAATTGCCTCTTGAAGCTGTAGAGTTCAGCTGCTATGTAAGAGATGCGGGATAGACTCCAGCTAGTCCACAGAGATGATGCAGCCACTGCACTGGAATGCTGTCTCCAGCCCATTTAATATCTCACTGTTCAGTGTTAAGTCCTTACACTGGGCTCTTTGACGCAACACAAGGCTACTTTTTTCCTTCGACTCAGATGTGTCCAGCGATTTCAGGGTGCGAGGATTTCAGATTCACCTTTGGGAATCGAGACAAGGTCTTTTTATGACTATTATTATTCTAAACTTAAATCGTCCCTATATCGATTTGCTACTGCGTGCTATTGCTTGCTGTCAGCGTGCCATAGAAATTAGCAGAAAGCTTTCACAGTAGATTCACTCCACTGTACCTGCAGCACAACCCCTTCATAAAGTGTTACTTTAGCAACTGGTTTTCTAATCTGGACATGGCTGAAGCTAACACTAAACATTTTGCATTTTATTTTTCATATTTTTAATAATTCAACATTTGGTTTCTTATACTTTTTTAAGATCCCTTGTAACATACTATTTTATGCTCTATTGCAGCAAATAACAATGCTACCCACTCATTTTTACTTTTTTAAACTTGAGATTATAAAAACGGGATTTATAAGATCATATTTTTATGACAATTTATTGTTTTGTCAGATTTTATATGGATAGATATATCATGGATACGAAACTGAATATGCCTGCGCTTTGACTTCAGCAATACAAGGTACGTTGTGTTATTTCTCTTACATAATGTAGTGATGATGGGTAAATGGTGACTTTTGTGATTTGAGTTCTTTTTTTTAGCAGATGCTGGTTTTTACCTAGATTTGTCTTTTCTTACTGATGTAGAGATGCCAATAGTGCAAGCAAAGTTTGTTTTTACAGATGTCCTCTGCGTATTTTTAATGAAAAATTCAGATGCCCTTGTTTATGAATGTAGTGTGTGGCCTCATATATTTAAAAGTCATTCACCTTGTCAGTTAGCTAGCCAGATGATTTTTCATTTTTAGTTTTGTGGTATCTGAACTTATGGAATGTACATTCTACATGTTAGTAGATGGTGCTCATGATAACTAGAGCTTATTTAGGGATCGGTGTATTTAAGGTACACATTTATCCACTTTAGAGTGACACTAAACTCAGGAGTTAAATCTTAAAATGCATTCAAGTACCTTAACTATTAACAAAAATGTATCTTATTTGTGTATCACTCGGCTGTAGATCCTCAAATCATCTCTGAATTAATGCTGACATTAATGCTGTCCTTCCTTCTGGAGTGTGGCTACTGTTGTTCCCCATGGTCCCTGTGTGTGTTGTTAAGTAACCACCGCTCCAAGCTCACTCCCGGGATAGACTATTATTCCAATACAAATGAGTAAACTAAACTTGAGATTGTAGTCCATCACAGGAGTGAACTTGGAGCGGTGGCTACTTTACAACACACAGGGACCATGGAAAACCAATGTAGCCACCCTCCAGAAGGAAGGACAGTGTCAGCACCAATTCAGACATGATTTGAGAATCTACAGCTGTATCTAAATAAGATACATTTATGTTAACAGCTCAGCTACGTGAATACATTTTTAAGATTCACCTCATGAGCTTAGTGTCACTTTAATTGTTGGAATTAGACAAATGCAAAGCACAATTAGCAATCCAACCAGTGTTCAAGTGACAGTGCCAATATTTATGCTATACATGTGACATGTAGAAAAACACGGTACAAGCTCAGAGTATCCCAGTCTATTGTACCCATTTGTTAAAAATAGCCAAGTGATTTCAGGCTCTCAGTGATGCAATTCTCGAAACATCTTTTATTGTGAAAACAAAACTGTGCTAAATCAAACAATGACTGGCTCATGCTTGAAAGATGCTGTGTTCTCCAGTGATTGCTAGATAGTCATGCTCCTTTCTGCCATGTTCAATCAGCTCCTGTGAATACTTAACCATTAATAATCTGTCGTCCTGGATTCTGTATACTACACTGCATTTAACAGGATTAGCAGTTAGTACGTTCCAAAGAAAGTGTGAAGTGCAGAGAAAGAAATTGTCAGAAAACGTGTGCCTTTTTATCTTTCCATTGCATATAATGCTTGTTTTTATCTTTCCATTGCATGATGGATAATGCTTGTTTTTATCTTTCCCTTGCATGGATAATGCTTGCAGAAAATAACCTCACTGAATTTAAAAGAATAATTGTAAAGCAAAACCAAAACATAAACAACTTAGGGGCATACTTATAAAACAATGAATCTGACTTTTACCAAACATTCACTGCAGGTGAATATTCCAGGTGCATGTGTCATAATGAGAGTGATTGATTCACCACCAGTGACTGTCTGTTGAAAGCCACATTTACCATTCACTGCTTTATAAATATCGCCCTACCTGATAATGAGGTCCTTGGGTTCTAAAATTAAGAGAGTTAAGATCTGTGTGTGATTTCTCTTCTTCCCCCGCATTTTATAGCTTAGCAGATTTAAATCAGCAACAGTTCAAAAGTGCCACGAACCAATAAGAGGTTGCCTTTATGACCTTGTTGCATTTGTGATGAAATGGTGGGGGCAAGCAAAGACCAAGCATGGCTCCATTGACCTCCTGTGATATTAAAGTTGGATAAAATAATGTATCCACTAACATAAACAACAGTTTTTGTTTTTCATGACCCCGTAACATAGTTTTGTATTACCTGTTGATGCTGCCAGTAAACCCATTTTTCCCCTCTTCTTGCACCATGCCAAGCTGTCTAGCAAAACCATATTACATTTTTGGGGGTGCTTGCAATGTTTAGCTTTTATTTGCATGTCTTAATTTTTTTTTTTTCAAAGAAAAAAAAGTTCCTGTAACTGGTCAAAAGTGTTTGCTGGAGTTGGGCTTTAATTTGTTTGCGTTTTCATTCATGTGCACATGTCACATGTGCATCTGTGATTACCCTGCTGCGACAACACTGCTGTGTGATTTCTCTGCAGAATAAACAGCATTAAGGGAAGTGGAAAAATAATGAATTTATTTGCAGGATATATTGTAATAAAAATTTATTACCGGGGGATTAATACAAATCCTGTGTTAATGGTGACAGGCTACATCATATATCATCTTGATTTTGCCCATGGTTAAGCTGCCCATACACCTTACAATTATCTGCAGATTTTCTGTGGTCAGATGGAAAAGGTGTAAAGGTGCCCATACACTGCACGATACTCGTCCGAAATCCCGCGATCGTACGGTAATCGTGCAGTGTATGGAAGGCGTGCGGCCGTTTCTAATGTACGGTCGCACGACTTTTGTATATCGAGCATGTTGGAAAACCAGCCGAGAACCGTACGATTTTCGGCTGGTTTTTAACATGATCGAGAGATCACTGCCGAACGTGCCGGTGTGTGCACGCGCACACTGCCCATTCAGCATTGCAGTCATCGCAAGCCCGCCCCTCAGAACGCATCAAAAATGTGGCAAAAACGCACTACATCAGTCGGCAGATCCGCACCTGATCAGGACCTGATATCATGTGAACAGGCCCTTAAAGTATGTAGCACGTTGTTAAATGTAAATATGCATAATATTTAGGCTTTGAGGCTAGGATTTGTACCAGCTTTTTTTGTGTTCTGGTGCACTTTAATATTTAGTTCATTGTACAGTATTACAGTATCAACCAAAATTGTGGAACCTTTATTTAACCATTTCACCTCTTGTATTTGTACACCCCTATGGACCAAAGCAATTTTTACATTCACTCTATGGCCCCTTTGTTCAGCGATAACTTTGTCATTATTTTAAAAAATGAAGCATCACATATATCAGGAAAAACTAGGCTTTTCTATTGGCATTGCACAAATGTTTTTATTTTCTATGCAATCTATAGACAAAAGATTTTTAAAAATCTGTTTTGTTAGTAGTGTTACTGTAAATAAAAAGTATACATTTTATAATCTCGTTTATAATGACGCTAAAATGATGTTTCTGGTAGTTAAAAACCAGTAGAAAAATAATAGCTAAGGGTAGAAGGCAAATAAGACATTTAGGGCCTGCATATGGTCAAAAAAATCTAATAAGGGCTTAAATAGAAATAAATTATGTTTAAAACATTTGTTTTAAAGCATATCTAAATCCAAAAACAAAAATGTAATATGTTGTAGCTTACCAATTCTTAAATATGAATTTTTAGGCTTTTTTTTCCTTTACTTTCACGTGGTGATCTGGCTAGTAGCACTTCCTGTCTTAAGGTGTCCACACACCTTGCGATTATCGTACGATAATCGTGGGAAATCCCGCGATCGTACAATAATCGTAAGGTGTGTGGAAGGCGTGCGATCGTTTCTACTGTACGGTCGCATGACTTTTGTCTTACGAACATGTTTGAAAACCAGGCGAGAATCGTACGATTTTCGGCTGGTTTGTGGCATGCTCATAAGATAAATGCCGCACGGGCCGTTGTGCGCAAGCGCACACTGCCCGTTCAGCATTGCGGTCATCGCAAGCCCGCCCCTGAAGGGGGCGGGCTTGCGATGATCGCAAGTATGATCTGCCTATCCAAGATGGGCAGATCGTACGTTTTTTAAATTACCTTACAACCATTGCAAGACAAAAGTCTTGCGATGGTTGTAAGGTCTATGGGCACCTTTAGGGTGGCTACACTCATCCCTTCACTATCTGTGGAGTATCAACATAGCTACCCTTGGACAGCAGCATTGTCAACCTGTGAACAATGGTAGTAGTTATGTAGTAGTAGGTAGTGTAGATGGACTTGTAGATTTAGATGGACTTTGTATAAGTGACTAACAAATTAAAGCCTTACTAAAGCTTTATAAGCAGTTGCAGCAACAGTTTTTTGCCTTTTGGGATAAAAAGTTTTACATAAATGAATAAACATTGACCATTGTAAGCACCTCTGTCTGTGTTAAAGGAGAACTATGAGGTGAGTGATTTTCACTCAAGCTCATAGTTCGAGCCGACGTGTGACAATGAAACTGTCGGGAATAGATCGGGAAGTGAGCGAACACATACCATCGTTCGCTCACTTCTCGATCATGTCCCTGCAGAGAGCCGTGACTGTCACTCACGGCTCCCTGCAGGGATTCCCCCCTCCCCGCTCCGATCCTCCAGCGCTGACTGGCGGAACGGACGGGGGAGGGGGCAGGTACAGCTGGCTCTGCCTCTAGATAGGCAGAGCCAGCTGTCAATCACACAGATGGGTGGATCTCGACAGTAATGTAGGGATCCGTCCCAGCTGTGGCGGTCTCAGTATACCGCGGTATACTGAGCTTTGGGTCACGGGAGGACGCTAGTTTGTGTCCTCCCGTGACCCTTGGGAGAACTATGGGGAAAAACACTTACCCCATAGTTCTCCTTTAAATTGTTTTTCTCAACCCTCTATCTGCCACTTATGCTGGACTGCTTGGTCAGTTAAAGGAATATGAGAAATACCATGCATAGTGGCCAGGTAATAAAACTATGCTACGGGAAGGACTCAGAAAAACATAAACTGCTGTGTTAATACTAGTGACAGATTGCATCGTATATATGTCATTTGTTTTTTTATTTCGCCCCTAGTTCCACTTTTCTGATAAAGATCAAAGATCACACCTTATGAATTAAATAGCAAATAGAATGTAACAATTGTTACATTCTATTTACTCAATGACACTTGCAGACACTTGTGTTAAGTGTCATTTTACACTGGAACAGAATGCAAATCTCAGCTGTCAAAATTGCCAGTAATAGTAGTGGGGGATTGGCAGCAGGGTAAAAAGGTAGTAGATAGTCCCTGGAAACTTTGTTGAAGTTTTTAAGGGCATATTACCTACTCTAAAGGTCCTCATGTGGTTAAAATAAAGGAGATTGGAGTGGATAGAAATAGTAGTCGGTAAAATAGGTGAAGTAGAGTGAAGCAGACTAAATGATGAGAGAGAAGGGTCGGAAAATAGGAATGTGCTGAAGTTGCCGATACTAGCAGCAAGCTCGAAGGATTGTTGGGTGATTTAACTGTATGTTTGAAATTGTTTTACATTTGTGTATATCAGAAATATTCCCTGTCAGGAATTTTATATTCTCCCTGAAGGGTTTCATTGATTGGTTGAATTTGTAAAGATGAATCATATTAAAGTGAGACGGTTGATGGAAGTCTTTAGGGGAATAGAGTCTTGGGACAAGGATGGGTTGTTAAGAATTGATAATTCGGAATGGTAAATCTGACCCGGTTCAAACTGGCAAAGGTTCGGCAAAGACAGTGTGAAACTGAAGCAAATCCTCTCATTAAATTCTTACATTTTTTAGCACTAATAGACAAACTACTGTTCAAAAACGCATGGGAAATTGTGTACTGCCTTTGAGACATGCACCAATGCATGACTTCAAGAGCAGCATTAAAAATCATGGCATTCTTTAAATAACATGCCTGGGGGATTCCTTGAAGCAGTACATGGTGTTGCAGAATGGTATGATAGGATGATGCATGTCAAAACCGTCCTGCCGCTGGCCAATTTCTATCAAACGCTCATTAAGAATTAAGAGAGCACAAGTGATAAAGCAGCTTTTTTTTAATGAGGAAGATTACAGGCAAAGAATTAAGAGACTGTCCACCATCGGGTAGAGTTTATTTAGTTTTTATTTACTACAGCAAAGGAGTATTGGTAATGCAATACTTTGAGAGGTGAAGTTGTGATACCATATTATAATAGCGTTTTTTCTGTGTAAGATAATACTACGCACCTCACACCATTGCATTTGAAACGGGCAATTAATTTTCATCCATTCTAGCATTTCTTTTCATCCCTTATAGAATCTTTACCACACAGAAGTCCTTTCTGTTGGCAATAATATGATAAAAGCAGCTACAGACTATGTAAAGAGCCTTTGTTTAACTATTTTTATATTATGTGCACTAAGTAAAAAATGCTTTCATGTGGTCTAGTCCATATTAAGCCATTTTAAAGTAATATTGTAATGTGTGAATATCTTTGAAGTAGGGAAGGTATTGTATTACAAAGACTCTCTTCGCTTCCTGAAACACTATTTAGACTGGGACATTTTTGGAGTGCCTGTTCCCCAGAGCTGGATTAGATATCATATCAAGCGCATCGGCCTAAACATCTCAATGCTGTACATTTGGCCAGTTATTGTTTAACAGGCTTTTCATTGCTCTACTACCACATGAGTTACATGTGGCGGTTTCCTTTGCAATGAATAGGCAACTGAATGACTCCTCTGTATACTTCTGAGCAAACAAATGAAGGAAACACATTTTTTACCAGTTGACATAAATTGGCAATACAGCATGGCCTTAATGAAGGGCTATTTTATCTGCCAGCAGCCATAATGGATGTCATCTATATTTAGGATGGAAACCTCTACTGAGAGATATAAAGGCCTCCCCTTCTGAAAATGCTAGATAGCTGATTGTCACGCTTATCTGGAGACAATCATATTTTGTGAGACACTAACCTAATTTAGTATGTAAATCAAGAGTTGTTCCAGCAATGTCAGTCCCTATTTATTTTAGAAGGCACTGCCACTTTTCCCTGAATCAGCAGGTGACATCATCTCTTTAGGCTGACTTTACACATGAGTTCTGATTAGATCTCTTCCCCAATAGTCTCTACCTAACATTTTAGTCTTAATGTGCAACACAGCGCACAATAGGGTAGTATCTTCACATCAACATAAAGGGAGGGGGCTGCCGTCCACAGGGCCACCAGGAAGCATCCTCACAAAACATGTAAATAGAAAAAAAAAGAGGGACAGCGCCCATTCCTAGTGTAAAATAGTTTTTTTAATTAAATGGAGTACAATGATTGCACAAAAAACTGACGCGCGTTTCTGGCGAGTTTCCCCTTCTTTGACGTGTGTCAGCTTTCTGGTCTCCTTTGACAACCACTTGCTATTTGCTCATCCAAATTGTGAGTAGTTTTTTGTGCAATCATTGTACTCCATTTAATAAAAAAACGATTTTTACACTGGGAGCTGTTTTCTATTAACATTTGAGTCTAGTTTTAGTTTGTCGACAAAAATGTCAATATATTTTTGTTATAGTTTTAGTCATAACTTAGTTTTTATTTAGTCTTAGTCTAGTTTTAGTCACTGAAAAAGTGTTGATGACGAATATTATGACAAAAATTATTAGTCGACGAAATTAACACTGGTAGTGAACTTACTACTAAAAGAACTGTAGTTTCTAGTAGACATGAAAAATATTGCGATCTCATTTCTGTCACCCAATAGTGATATGGTGATTATGTATGTTGGGGTCCTTTGTACTGTCAGCTGTTATCCAAACTGTCACAGTCCAAAGTTTCAGACAAAGGCAACCCTATATATTGGGGTGCCCATCAAAGGGCAACACCTCAGCTCTACTCACTTCTTTGCTTACTTGTTCACCATTTAATGGCCGCAGTCTGAGAGACTTGTGGGTACTCACTGGATTCTACTAGATGCTAGGTCTACAGGTCTCTACAAAAAACTGACAGTTGCAATTATGCTGTTATTATTCTTTTATAACAAGTCAGCTAAAAACATAACTTTTTATTTTATATTTTTATATTATATCTTCTACTGCTGATAGACATATAGCCCTGCCATTTGGACTAGGGCATTAGACCTCTGCTGGTTTGTTCACAGAGAGTAAGGGTATATTTGCCACCTTATCTACAGATATGAAACACCAGTCATGCATCTTTTAAATCTGAAAACATTACCCCTGTTTATCGTTCAGTGAAACTGTGTTAAAGTCCAAAACTCATATCACACAAAATTATCAAGAGGATTGGAATTGTGCAGTATTTTTAAGCAGTGTTCGGGAATCAATGAACATTTAATTACACTTTGCTTTCCTTCCAGTGGATTAAAGTATATCAGCATTTTTAAATAACGCATCAAAGCAAACATTGAGATGCCTTTTATTGATAGCTAGGCTTGTTTCCCTGGCATTTTTGTGCTGCAGTAGTATAACACACCAAATGTATTTAATTATAATTGTTCCTTATAATGGTTCGCATCAAAGGCTTATTGTTCCTGAACAGATGGGATGGTTGATATAAAATACCAGTGCAGAGCCCTAAACTGTTGGAATGCTAATAATAGCAAAAATAAAATGGTAAGCGACCAGATGAATATCAGTTCGAATCTTCTGTATATACATTGGAAGCTTTCTGTGTTACAGCTTTATGGTGCTGCAGCTACTTACAGTACATCTCTTATGTTCTTAATCTGCAATGTTTTTCCTCAAAGGTAACATCATAGTTACTGTAAGAGCAGCTCACAGTTCAGGAAAAAATTTACATTTGCAATTCAGCCCTTACTTTGTACAGAACGTTGTGTAAAAACTGTTTTGGTCTGTTGAGTATTCTGTTACTGCTGATTTAATTATGTATCTGACAGATATAGTATATGGTTTTATTAAAAAGTGCAGTTATCATACATGCTTTGGGCCGAATACCGCCATGCCCGTTTCGAATTCGAACTTTAGAACATGGGAAAAGTTCAAATTCAAACTCAATGCAAGTCTATGGGGGTAAAACTTTGAAAAGCAAATGTCCCCATCTTGAAGCCTTATATTTAATTTATTGGCCATAAAAGGTATATGGGGTTCCGGGTACTGCCCTGGGGGACATGAATCAATGAAAAAAACTTTTTTAAAATACAGTTTTTAAAGGAGCAGTGATTTTAACATCACATAAAGGGAAACAATAAAAATGTAAAATTCCTTTGAATATCGCGCCTGGGGGCCCCCCTTAAACTGCCTCTAAACTGGCAAATCTGTACAATGTATAGAACCTGCTGCAGCAAAACTGACATTTATAAATAAAAAATGTTTTATTTTTTATTTTTATTTTTTAAGTGTGCGGTTCCCCCTTCCTAACAATACCAGACCCTTTAGGACTGGTAGGAATGTTAGGAGGGACACCATTAAAAAAAAGAAAGCATGGGGTTCCCACTAAAAGTCATACCAGACCCTTAAGGTCTGGTAGGAATTTTCGGAGGGACCCCATGTAAAAAAAAAAAACAAAGTGTTTCGGGTTCCCCCTTAAAGACATACCAGGCCATTAATGTCTGATAGGAATTTTAAGGAGGATCCCCATCCCCAAAATTGGGGGGAAAAATAACGTGGGGTCCCCCCTAAAATTCCATACCAGACCCTTGATCCGAGCACAGGACTGGCAGGGCAGGAAAGGGGGGAACGAGCGAGCACCCCCCCTCCCTGCGATACCAGGCCACATGCCCTCAGCACTGGGAGGGTGCTTTTCCAGGGTTGCCCCTAGAAAAGCACCTTGTCCCTGTGCCCATGGGGACAAGGGCCTCTTTCCCACAAGCCCTGGGGTGTTGGTTGTGGGGGTGCGGGCAGGGGGCTTATTCACATCAGGGTACCCCTATAATAAAGGGACACCCAGTTGCGACCCCCCCTTGTGAATGAGTAAGGGGTACTTGTACCCCTACCAATTCACAAAAGGGTTAAAAATAGATTAAATAAAAACACCAGACTTTAATCAAAAATCTTTTATTTGACAAAAAAAACACAACAAAGGATTTTTGACAAGTTTATTAAAAACAAATTTAATATAATTGATCCATCAACGTAATCCAGGGTCAATCATGACATCCAGCGTTGTCCACGACGACGACTCCTCGACAAAATAAACACCCACCGCAGAATGGCATTTTGACAGACGCCGGTAACATATAAACATTTGGGCGGAGCTAGCAGTGACAGCACAATATTGATGGCCAGTGGCAGGGTTATATAAAACACCTTCCTCAAAACATTGGTGTTCAGTGTTGATTAACCCTAAAATTTCACTTTTTGATGTAACTACAATAAAGGACCTTCTGTATGGATTATACCGGTGTGCTGGTGACACTCCACTTTAATGCATATTTGCAACACCAGCATCTAATGTTGCTTTAGCACCCATTGTATTTGGTCTATACTCTGCAAGGAGTGTGCTGAAGTACAAGTTTTTATGCTATTCAGGGGTTTCAGGAGGTTGATATCAAGACAAACCCCTTGTAGCTGGCCATGACCATTATTCTTTCAAGCATCTCCTTACACATGAACATATATAGCAGTGAAGCACTGGGATCTCTAGAGGCTCTAAACATTCTTTTACACTTGGGCTAGTATCAAGGAGAGAATATCAAAGTCTGCTATTAATGCTGACCCTCTTGCTTCAATATGTGGTACAATCCACATAAAGTGTTTTGAAAGAATGATCGTCTCTTCTACTGCAGGGATAGGCCCTGGGCATCACCAGATTAGAATGGATGTGTGCTCAGTGGTACACAGTGGGAGCTAAGGAATTTATGCTGGTCCGGGTATGCCCTTATTATACATATGCCCTCACTTGCCCAGCTATGGCTACATTACATTATGCTTGATCCCCAAGTATATGTCTTGTCTGTTGGCTGGTAATTTTCTTAATTTCTCAGGAACATGTTACTGAAAATAACACTGTTTCGTACAAAATGTTAAACTGTCTGGAACAGCTTGCTCATCCCTAACTATTGCTGTCTCAATGAAAACAAAAGCATGATTGATATTTCAGGGATAATGTAAGTAGTTCACATAAATAAAGCAGACTGCAAATGTAGACAAGTTCATCTGAGGACTGGGACATTTTTCACGCTAAGGTATTAGATATATAGAAGAGTGTTATGTCTGTGGGTTTGGTTGAACAATGACATACTTGTCTTCTTGGTCTCTGCATGTAGTAAGTAATGTTAGGGTGTAATGAAGCATTTAAGCTCTAGGACCATTTTTTCTCCAGCAATATTTTGTGGACCTCTAATGTGTAGAAACTATTACAAGTCTGGAATTATTCTGTCATTTTAACTTTGCTGCACAAAGCTTAAACACACAATATTGATTACTGATTTATTGCTCAACCAAGTTTTGTGTCTAGAGCTGGCCACATGTGTGACTTACAGTCTAATAAGTTCAGCATTAGGGATGAGGTTTCGGGTTCGCCGCTGAAATTTGTGGCAAATTTTGCGGGTTCGACATTTGTGGTTCAGGCAAATTTATGTGCAGATTCGACCAGAAGGTTTTTTTTTAACCATAATGCACTGTATGGGGATTTTGGAGAAGCCAGCACCATCACTATAAAAGCGGGAGGGGGCATAGAGCAGCCCTAGTACCTCTGTATTGGAAGATGCTGTAGGGAAAGCATAGGGAAAATTGCCAAACTGCATAGGGAGAGAGAGGGTTAGGAAACCGTACTTCAAGTCTGATTGCTAGTCCTAAATAAACCCTAAAAAATAAACCCTTATGCTGCCTTTTCTGGGGTTTTTTTTTGGGGGGGGCTTTTTGACTTTCATTTTATTTTGTGCTTGATTTGAGGTCAGTGGTCATTTTTAGCTGCTGTACTTTCCATAGCAAACTTTTTTTTTGTTTTGCTGCAAGGCTTACCTTAAACTAAATAAATAATTGAATCTTTTAGCTTTTTTATTTTATATTGGTAGTTTTTTTTAGGTGAAACTGCTTTTTTGCTGCAAGGCTAAATAGACACCAAACATGTCAAGCCGTAAAATTGCGTTCACCCGTGAAGCCGCAAAAAAGTCAATACTCAAAATTTCCCACAGGGAACACTTTAAACGCTTTTACCGCTCATCAGTTTAGTGCTAACAATGATTGATGCTCTCACTCTGGCGATATGTAACATGTGTAGCGCAATTGTAATTTTCACACGTAGGCGCACCAACGCGTGTTTGCAGGTGTATGTGCGTGCACGTGGGTGTGTGTGTCCAAACGGGCCTATCCGGGCAACGCACCCATATGGTCCTCCCCAGTGAGCATGAGAGCCAAAGTGGGAACCAAACAACCCAATATTGAGCAGGAGGTGGGAGGTAGGCAATACAATGGAAGCCTGAGATAAATACATAAGAGAGGCATGGTCATGTATCCACAATGCATGACTATGTCGTGGGAAACATCAGCGCATAATCGGGGAACAGCCCCCTATTTGCTTAAAAAGAGTCACTATACCTTGAATGGAAAATGTGTCTTGGCCACTTGGTTTATCCTGAGGTATTTGAAAGAGGAAAGGAGAAGCAGGGAGGAGAGACCGTCCCGTCTATCCCCCAAGAGAACTGTCCTCCTAAACGCCTCCAAGCCACCCACATCCAGCATTGCCACCTCCAGGCCGCATACTGATGGCGGTGGCTCACATGGGCGCTATAACGGCATTCGGCGTGGTGATGTCGGCAGTGGCATCACGCCGTCCGGGGAGCTCCACCCATTTATACAATCCTGTACGAGTCGTCTGTTAGAAATGACAGGCATCCCTCCGCTGGTCAGACAGGGTCTGATCGGCTACAAAGGCTAAGCAGAGGACTGAACATGATTAAATGTTCATAGTGAGACAACAACACCAAATAACGGCTCCATATGCAGGGGCGTAAGGGGGGTCCCCAGGAAAATTATACCGGCCATCCCTGATCGGGGTGGCAGCGCCCTATGTGGTGCTCTCAGGGACAAGAGGTCCAACCGTCCCTGGCAACACCAGGGTATGAAGACCAAAAAAGGGGGGATGTCCCATCGACTCGTCGAGGGCACACAACATTCAGGACCCTAATAAAACGTCCCAACTTAGTATCGTCATAATTTACAGATAAAAGAATATAGCAACGGACATATATACATACGTACATAAACAGATATAAATCATATATAATAACTGACATGTCAATACACATGATCAATTCATTGTATAGCATCCTTTTCAATTGCAATGGCATATCCTGTCCAGAACAGGATAATTATATACAACATAATTAATATCTTTGTGTCTTTATGGTTGCACCAAAATACAATTTTGTGAGTGAATGGTTCCAGGAGCCTAGCCCCATCTCCGCCTGTCATAGACTTTCAAGTGTTGTGATGTCTATTATGGCCTAATATTACCTAGAGGGCCCGAAAGACATTTCCCACACTTATATCTCTATGAGCTAGTAACAGCCCGTCATGGACCTTTGAGTGTTGTAAAGCCATTATTAAAGTGTCCATGTGAGCAAGTAACAGCCCCTCATGGGCCTTTGGGTCTTATGCACTCCAAATCGAAAAAAGATAAGACGGCTGGATCAAAGTTATGGTATAGGCCAACATGGCGACTAATTGACGTCGTCATCTTGCCATAAGAATGTTAAGTACAGTTGTCATTCTGGTGCTTCCAAAACCCATCTTTTCTTCTCATTTTTTGTTAACTATTATTACCAGGGGTGCGGCCCCTATTATCCAGATCCAGGCCAAAACCTCTTTCCAATATTATTGGACCATTTTTTTGCCAACTATATACAGCTGTTTTAGGCTTGTTGACCCTGAACAGGCAGTCAGGAAAAGAACAAGCCCCTGCCAACTCAATGAAGTAATGAGAACTCAATAATCATTGACTGGCCACAGATAAAGAAACTCACAGGCATGGTTGCATACACTTGGCTTACTAGTGTGTACTTGAGCTTAGAACAGGTAAGCTTTTCATGACAAATACCAAGCAGTCTTTAATGCTGGTACGAAACTTTACCTGTTGACAGGTTCATTCCATAATTTTGGAGGGGGTGCGGTGCTGTCTGGCAAAGTCAGGAGTAAGCTAGCCATCCATACCTTGACAGCACAATTTCTGCAACCACAAGCTGCCTTGAATTGTGCCCTCAAATCCTGACCAGACTTTTGATTGTTCTTTTTTCTTATTCTTATAGCCCTATGGCCACATCCCACTGGTCTTTTTAAATAACCTCCATGTAACACCCCCTCAAGTGGTGTTGCCCATTTAAAGAGCATGTACTGCAAAAGCACTGATACTGAATTATAAATTATTTCTTTTTATAACACTTTAAGGGTTTGTAAAAGTACCATTGTTTTCCTTGACATTGGATGCCCTTCTGGGTGGGTTGGACTACTAGTCATGCAGCAAGGAGAAATATGAAAAGATATTGCGGTGTGCATTTGTGTGTGTCATAGAACTGGCACTGCACTGAGCTCTTGGGGTTGATTTACTAACCTTATAAACACACCACGAACGTGTATACACCTCTGCAGTGTGTTCCCTCCCAGCATGATCTATTGGTGGAATCTAAACACCTTTGTAGTGTGTACACACCCAGCAGGTGTGTTGTGCAAAGCCCTGAATGAATTCCAAGGTGATGCTGTGTAAATTAGCTCTATGTTGTGTTGCTTGCGTTGATGAATGCAGGAATGTAAATGCATGAGCTAACCATTTTTGTCTAAACTGTGAAGCAGCATTATATATGCATCATGTGCATGATTTTTCCATATATGGCATTAGTGGAAATATGCTTTTAGAGACTTTTTGGTTGATAAATTGGTTTTGCGGTGTGAAAATCACACACACCTGGTGTGTGTGTGTGTTTAGGTTAGTAAATCACCCCCCTTGTGTCTAAAGATACTTCTTAGGTTTAAACTGAATTGAGCAGATGTACATTTTTTTCTGGACATCAAGATAGTATTAGCAGACATTTTATTGTATGATACCTGTGCATACTGAGTTGAGTTTCATTTAGGTTGAATAGTGATCATCTAGCAATGGTCATGGAGTTCATTAAACTTTTCTTGGGGAAATAAAACATAAATATAGTGTGTATGCGATTGCACAGAAAACCATAATTTTAATGGAAATTTTTAAAAAAACCTTGGTTTGAGAGCCTTCTCTCTAGATGTCCAACCCTCTACCTCTGAATTGTTATGGTGCTCAGGGCCTCCTACTATGCCTTTGAGACAGAGAACCCTTGAGGATTGATGACAAAAACAGCAGATTTGCAAAATCGCCACTGATACATTTTAGGGCTCAGCCTTTTGATGAGAGTTATGGGGGTGGGGGGGAAGATGGAATATTACCACATGTAGCCTGAGGCTTAATGCTGATTTTCCCACCTCTTGTAGGCAAATGAGATATAGACAGCAGAACTAACTGTCAAACCGCCATATCACCTCCCACTTTCAAAGCTGTTTGGGTAAGCAAAGTGGGTTGGGGGTAGGGGTGGTGACAGAAGAGCCACCAGGCTGGCATGAGGAGACTGAAAACAACTTCATAATATGGTAAAATATTAAGACATATATTTTTGATTTATTTATTGTTCATGGAGGGACACAGGAATGTAGTCATTCCTAAACATTTGTGTTATATTGCCACCTACAGCATTTTGGCAAAGAAAAGACATTAAACCAGCCCCTGTTTAACTCCAACTTCAACTGTCATTCCTTAGTTTTTTACTGGTTGGACACCTTTTCTTCAGTTCTGCTGAAATCAATTTTTACCCGCTTTTATATTATAATATTTTTTCTTAAATCAAGATACTCTTTACAACACAGATAATTTTTCTTAAGTAGTTTCAATCAAGAATTTGAAATTGCTGCTAGAGTTAGTTTCTATATAGCAGCTATATGGATTGGTGCATCCTCAGCAAAAGTTTGGGGGCCATAATCGGACCTTTCTGGAATGGAAAATTGCGGGCCTAGCCTGGAAAATGACCCTTGGGCACTGGGCTCTGCATTGTGGTGCTTTATAGACTTTTTTGTACTTTGTTAGTTAGCAGCAGAGCACTCGCCCTCTCCAGAGCTGTGGCACAGCCTCTGGCGTGACCCGGTCTCTGAAGACTCATGCAGAGAATAGGCCTCTGGTCATGGTTCCAGACTACCCTGGATTGTGACCTCTGGGCACTGGCTTTGGCACTGTGGTCTGGAGAAGACCTTCGTATACTCTGTTAGTTAGCTGCAGAGTGTTCTCCAGGTCCAAAGGTCCATTGATGTGACCCAGTCTCTGCGAACTCACTTTGTGAGTAAGGCCGGTCGGGCTGAATACCTTACAGTTGGCATCGTTTGGTAGCATTTTAAAATTGTGAGTTAGAGGGACCCCCTTCTCACTTTTTTGGCCCTGAGACCCTTGTACACCAGTTTCCGTTACAATATATACTCACCCTGCCAACCCTTATTAATCACATAGGGATTAGTACGGACTGACCACTAAACATAGAAACTGACCAATTTTACAGCCTAAGAGTGACCAGTGCTAGATCCGGGAAATAGCCACTGCTGCAGTCAGGAAATGACCATCACTACAGCGATAGAATGACCTTACTAACCAGGGATCACCCTGTGGTTGATGGCTACCACTAGACACAGCTAATCGTTGGACTGGACTGGTCATTCTCCAGATCAAATGCCTGACAAGGCTACAGCTAGGGTATGGCTATGGAATGGCCATTACTAGGGGTGTCACATAAGTGTGTTCATTGCCTGAATACATTGTGCTGAAAGGTGTCCCTCTTTCTCATCTCAATAAGTTTGGAGGTATGGATTGGCCACATTTTATTAATGGCCAGTACTGAGGCTTTTGTATGCTTCATAAATATTTCTCGTGCATACAGGGCTGGATTCCCGGCAAGGCCACCGAGGCCCAGCCTCGGGGTGGCACTGAGCAGAGGGGCGGCACAGGTTTGAATCACCCGACACCCGGAACATAGAGTTCCGGGTGCCAGGCGGTAATTTACTTTCTACATTTAGCCCTGCTTTGCACAAGCAGAGCTAAATGTAGAATAGAAATTACTTGTTTCTTTACAAGTGTTCTCAGCGATGTCGCCGAGAACACCTGTAATCAGAGTGCCGGTCCGTCCTCCCCCCGCCGGCCCCCTCCCTCTCCTGCACTTACCTCTCTCCATGCTGCATCCTCTCGACTCTGTCCTCGTTGCCGCCGCCTTCAGAATGGAGAGCCGTAAGCCGAGCGGCAGGGTTAAAAGTACCCCTTGTAAGAAAAATATAAAAGAAATAAGAAAAGAATTATAAATAAAAAATAAGGTAAAAAATGATTTATTAAGTAAAAAAATAAAAAAGTAAAAGATGACAAGATAAATACAAATTCAGGGAGGGTAAATCCGGTCCTGCTATGGAAATGCAAAAGGGGCTGGAGCAGGTCAAATGTAGGTCAGCTGCATCTGCAGTGAATTCTGAATGATCTCATGTCAAACTGATGTCAAAAGCACACTGCATTTGCTTATCGAAGCCTGGCAACACAGGCCCTAACGCACTAATACAGTCAGAGAATGCACACCACATTACTATGGAAGTGCCTACCACCATACTCTGTAATAGACAATAACTACCATAGCATGCTGCAGTGAGATTCACCCTACTCCTGTATTTCAGGCTGGCTCCTAGAGATAGTGCAAATTTATCAAGCCATGCTAAAACGCAAGTGATCATTTTTTTTTTAAATCAAAACTTGCAACTATGAGTTATTAGCTTGATTTAATTTTCTTGTTTACAGTTTCTGTTTTTAAGCTGAATTTATATAACCTTCTAATGGCGGAAACATCTAGAGAGCCTCTAATGTTTGTTTCTGATAACCACTTTTTTTGTAATGCTTTGTAGAGATACTGAAAGAATAATTCTGGAATTTACTGCTATAAATTAGACTTGTGTTGTAGTAGAAGAAATTAATTTAGTGCAGTAAATGTGAATTCAGAGCTTAGCATATCTTAATTCATTTTATCACATCTTGTCTTCCAGATGTAAATTGGTATTTTTACAGCTTAAAATATTTAGGAAATTATAGCAAAAAAGGTACAGTTCTGTCGATGCTGGCCAGTCCTGACAGTAGCATATTACAAAAAGTAGCTTAAAAAGTTGCCACATGCTGATTTTCTACAGGGTAGAAAAGCCTATTTCTTGCCAGCATGCTGTAGGACCCTTCTTTGTCCTGCTGTGCCTGTATTTGTAAGAATGGATTTGCCCAGAGGTCTGCTTTTAAGCTTACACCACAGCACTGGATGTACACATTGCCTGCTCTTGGGTGGTTCAGGTAACGAGGCAGAATTTTCTGCATACAACATTTGTAAAAGCATTTTAAAACACAGGAGAAGAATGGATAAACTGCAAAGATCCCTTATATTGTGATGATAGAGTTGATATTGAGGCAAGCATGTAATCTCTGAGTAGAAGGGGAATGCTTGAGGTTGTATTCAACTTGGTTCTTCACTGGCTCCTCCAGTGTTTAAGTCTGTAATACGCAGTACAAGAAGGGCATGTATTCCACGTATTTATTCCTAATAATATACTGATACTCATTGGTAGTAGAAAAAAAGGTTAACATTATTCAATATTCTTGACACACCACTTTTAAATTCCCTGTTCCAAGTACAATAAACAAAATGTAATAAAAAGATCAAAGAAAGATAGAAAGATCAAAGATCAATAGAGGGCACAATGGAAATACTAGTCACAATTAACTGCACCAAGGAAATGTATGGTAACTTAAGAGACATTAAATAAGACTTTGCACAAAAAGGCAAGACCCGTGCATTAGATCATGTTTACCTTATATGAAATTGCAGTAAAAAAAAGCACCCGTGGGGGAAAAAGTTACAAAACATACATACCTTGCCCTAGGTTTCCGCACCCGAGAGTGTGGCACCACCATCTTTCTGCCGAGAGCCCAGGGAACACTGAATATCCCCAGTCTCTTGATATGATGCTCCAGCACAATGCAGGGGCATCTTCTATATATGGGATCCTAATCATTTCCAGCACCAGTGATTTTTTTCTGGAGCTAGATGTCCTCTGGTGGCCATCTTTAATCAACCCACTTTCTCTGATCCCAAGCTGCCCTGGACCACCCGAGCCTGTGACTGGATAGTAAAAGGGATCAACATATCTCTCTGTCACTCTGCTTTCTCTTCCTATCAGCATGTTTCTTGTCAGTGCATGAGCTGATTGGCGCCTTGTACTGCTCCTTCCTTTTACACTCCAGCCCTGCTATACAGAAATACACGAGAAGCTGAAAGCAGGTCAAATTCAGGTACCGACACTACTTGCATTTAAAAATAAATTTGCTGATGTATTAATGATTATAGAGCTTTATCCATGTGTGTCTTTTATCTCTAGAGCAACAGAACCAAGCTGGTCTATGTATCTAGAAGGAATGTATACTGTTACTAAGATTTTTAGATATAAGTGTAAAATAGATTTATACTGTATATAAAGCTGGACACCAGTAAAATTGCTAAATACACAGACATTGGCTGACTTTGGGTCACAGGAGTATATTAGAAAATGTACTTCTGTGATCGAAAAGAGAAGTATATCCAAGAAAACAGGTTTGACTTTAAACATGTATTCTTTTTAGCCTTTCCTTCTACTGAAATAGTAATAATTATAATAATAGTAGTAATATGTAAAACGTGTTTTCTAACAAATATACACCATGCTTTCCCTTAAAAAAAAAAAGGAAAAAATGAAGGCTAAAACCCGAAATGGTGCCTTTCCCCTTCATATACATTTAGCATTGGATAATCTTAAAATGATATTCATGGATGAAAGTTCATAAATATAAAAGTGGAATTTTTCATGCCCTTTAACATGCTATCAGCTGAACTCTGTAAAAGCAACAACTGTATTATTGAAATCCATTTGCAATTTCATAGCATTGGCCTGTTTGCAGTGTAAAGAAGCTCTTTATATAGCATCATAAATCTTGTCCACAGCAACCATGTTATCTAGCAGAGAGAAACTAGAGAAAACAGGTACCATTAAAGTAAAAAAAAATAGGGAAATGAGCTGGAGTTTGAAAATAAAGAAAGCCAACATATATGTGTATATTAATGAAACCAGCAAAATATTACACACTATAGATTTAGATTAGCGATATAAAAATAAATAAATCAGGCTGTCTTTCAGTATAGGATTTAAGAGATTGGTTTGGAAGCAGGTGCAAAGGACAGATGTACTGTTCTCTAGAGGAGGGGATGATGAGATCAAAATAAGAGGAGGGAAGATACATCAAAGCCAAGTATGAGCAGGTGCTACATAGACAACCAGCACTTAAGTTTAAGAACTGTTGAGTTCCACAAGTAGGCACCAGAGGATAGCAGAGCGGTATAATAAAGTCACTGTGGGGAAATCAGTGCAGAGATAAAATGATCACTTCTTAAAATGATGTGGAAGACAAATTGGATATTATGCTCAATGTATCATTTTAAAATGACTCTTGGTACTACAGTACTAACCACCCACAATTTTTACCGCAAAGAAAATCTACTCCAGGGGCTCACAGAGCATTTCGCTAGAGATTGTCTCACAAATGTATATGTACGTATAGTAGTCTTTTAAATCTTTGTAAGTGGGATACAGTTATAAGAAGCTGTATATGTATAATTTAAATTTTGTTTTTTTCTGTTTACATATTGTAAAATTAAATTAAATAGGTGGATGGATTATTGGATTGGCATTTTGGTAGGATTTAACATTCAGCATGGCTTACCGATTTTCTAAATTTAAAGTACTGACAGAATTACATGGGTTGCCATTGCTAGTCAGATGCTAGTTGCCTGGCTGAGTCGCGGACCTGAAACAAGAATGATGCTACCCAGGGCTGTCCCTATAATGAGGCGGCCTGAGGTGGTTGCCTCAGACGGCATCTCTTTGGGTCAGGGGTGGGGGGTGGCACATGTGCCTTCTGCCCCTTTCCAGCCAGAGCGTCCCAGGTTGCAAAGATATCTAGCAACCTAGAATGCTCTGTCAGCGTCCCGCCCTGCTTACTGATGTCACTGGCTGCCTGGCTGCCAGGAGCTGAGCGGGACACTCTGGCTGGCTTCCTGCCCAGGTCCTTGCAACCAGTGACATCACTGAGCTGGGTGAGATGCCAGACAGAGGTACCATGCACTCTCCCCCCCCCCCATAATGTGCACCGCAAACACCCTCCACGACCCCACAACCCCCCCTCACCTGGTAAAGTGGACTGCCTGCATCCCTGGCCTCAGGCGGCAAACAAATGTAGGGACACACCTGATGCTACTAAAGTCAGAGAAAAGGCAGAAACTAAACTGATATTCACAAATGGTCTGGGTCAGTGACTCATAGAACTGGAACCTTTGAATCAACACAGCCAGGCAATTAGCTTTATTTTATTGTCTGCACACATATTTTCTCAGCATAGGTTTTCTTTCTGTCTAGTTAATGGTGCAGTGATGGGCACACATATTCATAAAAGCAAGACTATGCATGTATTATTCTTTGGCATTGGAGTTAGTAAAGCATTGCAATCATGATCAGTGAAGGCTGTGGCTCTTGATTCGTCCGTAACAAGGTACAGACATCAGTAACAGGGATCAGTGGAAGTGTCAGTGGACTACAAGGATGGTGATATCACCATACCACACTTGTATTCAATTGAAAACTGCGAGTCCCTCTGCCGCAGTGGATGTGGGACTCCATGCACATGTTTTATGTTACACCCTGAATATTTTAAAGGTAAGCTTGGCCTTTAAAGTGGACTTTGATTCTTACCTTATTTTGTAAATAGTGCGAGATTAGTTTGTTGTTAAGGGTAAAATGATATAGCACTTACAGTATACATCCTGCAGATGCTGCTTTGCCCAGGCCCAATATATGGCATGATTCTAGGTGTACAGGCTCACAGTGGGTTAACTTTAGTGTTGAATCAGTTTTTATTAGCATTTTTTAAACAGGTTTCATAACATTCAGTATTGAAACTCAAGAAGGATATAAAAAGTAAAAACACGACATCAAGAGACATGAGTATGTGAATTGAACATTGGCGGTCTGGCGTGGACATTCAAGGGCCGGTGTCTAGGGCGACCTATATTTGGTTACACGATATGTAAAGCTAAGGCATTTCCGGGTTATGCATAATTCAATGTAGAAAGGACCATCACCACTATGACTATATCCAAAGTTTAATTCTGGTGGGAATCGAGATTGCGTGTCCAGATTTTGTATCCCTTGTCAGCATTACTTAATACCTTCTCCGAACAAACATTTTAAACATCCTGATATGTTAGAAAAGTTGTAGAAAGGGAGGAAAACAGAGAGAGGAGAACTGATAAAGGAGGGAAATTCGGAAGAACACAGTGGGTTAACTTTAAATACACCATACCCACCAACAAAAATGAACAAACTGTGCAGCAACAATGAGGACTTTCAGGCATGGTGGCCAAAATGAGTGCCATCCCTGGTAGCCTTGCTACTTTAGACCATGGTCCATGGCAAGGAATCAGCAGTATAAAACCAGCTTGATACCCTTTTAGTAAATCTCTAATACTGTAAAATACAGTAGTATTGTGTCACAAGCACTTTACCTTGCTCTATGCCTATAGTGAAGATAATAATTCAAAATGGTTGGCCACAGATTGAGTCATTTTAGTTTTTATTGAGCCAGTAATGTGGGTATGGTAGCTAAGTGCATATTACCCTTGCCTTGCAGTGCCGTAGCCTTGGGTTTGACGTCCACTTGAAAGTTTTCCCTCGTTTTGCTTAGGTTTTTTACTGTTTCTTTATGACCAAGATAGTTAATGCAGGGACCGGAACTGATGTGTGGTCTATGTACTCTGTAAAGAGCTTTGGAATTTGTCAGTGGTATAGCAATAAATAAAGTAAATGAACCCAGACGGTAACCTGCTTGGTAAAAACATATAACTGTAATTAGCAAATTGCTGCATGTTTAAAGCTGAAAAAAATCCTGCCTTGTGCTCTGTGAAAACAAATTTCCTGTAATGATGGTAATCTTAGGTCTGGATTGCTCCTATGCCGTTTCAAAATCCTAGTTTCACTGACATCATAAAGCACAGGCAGCACTATATTTCCTACACTTCGGCGATGAAAAGCTGCGGCTGAGATGGTGAAGGGCTCCAGTCGTACAACCGCCCCCTCCTCTTGCCTCATTCATTTGCAAAAAAGCCTTATTTTATTGATTTATTACGGGTAGTTACATAGCGGCGATAATTTATGCAGCACTTTCACATCCGCCCCTGCCCTCATGGAGCTTACAATCTAAGGTCGCTATCTCACATGCATACATACAGGAACAATTTAGAGAGGAGCCAATTAACCTTCCAGCACAAGGTATTCTGTGAATGGACAAGGGGGAGAATCAGTCATATACCTACCCCTTATCTCCCTTTGTCCATTCACAGAACGCCTTGTATTGTGTAAAATGAATACAAACATTTTTGTGAATAGACAAATGGAAAGGAGGGGGAGGATATATACTGTATATGTCTGATTTTCCCTCATCAATTCACAGAATGCCTTGTGTTTTGTGAAAATAATACAATGATTTTTGTGAACCGACAAGAATAGCAGAGGGGGCAAGTATAAGACTGAAGCCTTTCACTGTCACAGCTGCAGCTCTAGAAGCATCGTGCTAGCCTATATCTTCCAACATCAGTAAAACTAGGGTTTTGAAACTAGACAGGAGTGATCCTGACTTAAGATTTCCATTATTAGAGGTAACTTGTTTTTATAGAGCACAAGGCAATTTTTTTTCCCTGGCATTAAGCTTTGAAGCTGAATTAGACTCACCAATTTAACAGTCTCCCAAAACAGTTACTTTAATGGCATGCATCTAGTAATAACTGTCAAGGTTGTCAGTGTGCTCATTTCAGCTCTCAAGTGTACTTCCAAGCCCTCAAATTACCGGTGTCATAACTGATCACATGTTCAATATCATGGCAAACGCAATCCAAATAAAGGCTAAGATGGCACCTTCCATGGCTGTAAAAGATAGGAGGGTATAGTTCCACTTTGAATCCTGGTGTCTCCTATCAGTGGGACTGATGTTATTACTTTGTAAAAACTCACTAGGGATTTTTTTTTTTAAATGTAACATCCTGCCCACCACTGAAAATAGACTGTGTGTAGGAAGACAGACCGTCAAAGAGATTTCTGAGCATTTATTTGTGTGATATATTAGTAGTTAAATAAAAATGAATTTCTTTTAAAGACCATTTTTTGGAAAAATCAGCCTTTCTGTATTTAAGAGGCAGCAAAGAGTTTGCAATGGGTATGTTTGGGTTTATGTTCTTGCATCACAAGCAGAGGTTCTCTCATAATCACATTACTGACCAAAGGTATTGGGATGGACTAGACACTGCAGCAATGCCTAAATGATAAACTGACCAACTGAGTAGGTATGCAATGCTCCCGGTATGACTGGAGTATACCCTTAAACCATTTGTTGAAGTTTTGTTTTAAGTTGTTTTTTCTTGTAACTTATTGCTGAGTTCCATTCTCCAAGAAGTAAATAAAAGCAATAAAAATATAACACTTGAGCAAGGGAAGTGTCTGAGTATATGTGTGAAACATGAAGCAAGGGAGCTAGACACACTTATACCACTGACTAAATTATGGGGGTCTTTATCTAGATCAGGGGGTATCCTTATCCCTTGGGCATATGGGAACCAAATGGATTATTGGATATCCCTTGGGAATATGGGAACCAAATGATGGTGTACCGGACTGGATTTCTGAATATTTTTTCCTATTGAAAGAGGACCGGAGGCCCCATTCACAACTGCCAATAGGCTGATTGGTCAATGAGATCCATGCGAGGCAGGAGGCGCTCTATAACCCAATGACACCACCCGCAGCTGTTTGCAGGCCATTCACAAGTTATCGCACATGCTGCAATTATCCATGGACTGGGGCTGGGTGCAGGTATGGATGTACGCCCATGGACACAGACTGTCTGTGAAACAGTCTGCGTCCATGGGCGTACATCCATACCTGCATGCAGTCCCACACTGGGATGTGTGTGAAGATTTGAGAAGCAGCAGCATTTTGTAGCCTGCCATTGAGTTTTGCAGGCTGACAGCTGCACACAGACACCTGTACTGCCGAGCACCTCCCAGTCTCATAACACTGTATTCACAATGTACAGGCCTGTGTGAATGAGGTCTTAGGACTGGTGATGATAATGATGTCAACAGTCTGGTAAAGGAGGTATGGGGACATATATGGGCAATCCATTGGGTTTCTCTATTCCTAAAGAAACCAGCAGAATACATTAATTGTCTGTATCCCAGGTGATAAACTGCATGCACAGTGTAAGAATACATTTGGAGTTGATTTACTGAAGGCAAATAGGCTGTTGACTTGGCAAGAAAGCAGTAGAATAAAAGTGCTGGGCCCACATGGTTCGTTTTAATGGTGTGGCTGACCAATTATCCAATTATAATGTGAAAGAATCTGTGTAGGGGATCTGACTGCGGGACAGGCAGCTTCTACATTCCAGATTGGAACTCCACATTATCTGCTTGGTTTGCGTAGCCAAATTGCAGGATTGTGAATTGAAGCACCACACTCCATTTAATAGTCCAGATACATTTTGGGGGCTCATATGTCCCCTGCATCAGGGTTTACTCAGGGAGAACATGTATTAGGGCTGTGATGGCTTGAAATTGGATGTTTTGTCCAGTGTGTGAGAATGTATGGAGCTCTTTAGCAACTGACTGGTGTTGGCTTTTCTATACGGTCCCCTCAACCCTATATTGCATAAAGATTTATCTGGACTATTAAACAGAGTGTGACTTGCACTTTGCAAGGGAATTTTCTCTATTCAAGGTAATTTTCCCTTAGCTTGTGAATGAGATGAAGCTCCACTCACTTTTATCATCTAATTATGTGCAAGAAAAAAATAGATTTTTTGCATTGCCTGGCCAAAAAAAAAAAAGTCACCACATGGATTCCAAGGCAGCGTTATGATCTGGGGTTCTACTGCTGAGTGATACACAAATAAGATGTGTTAATAATTAAGGTACTTGAATACAATTTAAGATTTAACTCCTGAGTTTAATGTCTGTGGTGGTCATGTGTGAAAATGATGTCTCATGCTCCCTGAACCACTCTTTCACAATTTGAGTCCCATGATACCTTGTATTGTCATCTTGGAATATGCCTATGCCATCAGGGAAGAAAAAAAACAATTGATGGAAAAACCCGGTCATTATATAGTATATTCAGGTAGGCAGCTGATGTAATTTTTTCAGGAAATACTATTGCTGAACTTAGACCTGACCAACTGAAGAAACCCCAGATCATAACACTGGCTACTTTACAACTCACACAGGGACCATGGGGAACAAAAGTAGCCAGAAGGCTACCTCCAGAAGGAAGTCAGCATGAATTTAGAGATGATTTGAGGATCTACAGCCAAGTGATACACAAATAAGATACATTTCTGTTAATAGTTAAGGTACTTGAATACAATTTTAAGATTTAACTCCTGAGTTAAGTGCCGCTTTAACCCCACAGATAATCTTTGGGATGAGCTGGAGAAGACTTTACATAGTGGTCTGACTCTCCCATCATCACTACAAGAACTTGGTGAAAAATGAATGCAACTCTGGAAGGAAATAAATGCTGTGACTTTGCATAAGCTCATGCCTTGGCGAATGCGTGCCTTAATCAAAGCTAAAGGCAATCCAATGAAATAGTACAGTGTGTGAATTTTTTTTGCGGAGACAGTGTATATTCCTTGCACTTTATTGGATATTCTTTGTAAAATTGTAATTCAAAGGAAATCTCCACTTCTGAAACCAAAGGTTGGAGAACCAGGAGGAGACTCTGACCTGGTACATTCCATACTAGGTACTGTACATGCCTACTGGTATGTGAGAACTTAGAAGACGGCCTTATGCCTACATATGGCATAACACTAAACAATCTATAATCATTTTAATACTGTTTGGATGGTTTTTGACATTTGTTGATTTTTTTATGTGTTTTTCTCCTAGACAAAAATGACATTGCAGTGTGTATCACCCAAATAATCACTACTACCTTTCTGGCTATAATGATGATTATAGGAGCCTGTAGCCATAAACAGGTGGAGATATAAATGTGCACGTAACAGGTACAGACATTAGGAGGAATACATGAAGAAAGCTGTAGAGGGATTTTAAATTGGCAGGAAAAACTGTTTATTTCATCTAGGAGGCTCACAAATCAGAAATTTGACACATTTGCTTATATACACTATAAGAAAATGCACGGCCGTGTTTGTAAATCATTCAATAAGTGTTGCAAGGTTAATTAAGGACTCACATAAAACCTCCACAATCTACAAACTGCAACACTGCTGAGATTTCAAGGCTAGGGAAAAATTGGTTAAGGGTACTTTAGTATGAGACAGTTAAACATTATGTATTCTATCAATAAAACATCATCCAGCTTCTCTGTGTCTTTGTGCTTAAGACCTGGAGGGCAAAACCAGGGAAAACAACATTCAACCTGTTTTTGAGAGATGCTGGTTAATATATTTGATCTTTTCTGGACTGTTTTATGTGATTGTATTTGGCAAGTAGAATAATAAGATTTTAATTTTGTGTTAATTATAATATTGCTGTTGTTCTTAATATTATTGGATGTGACATTTTATGTCACAGGTAAAAAGGTTTTCAAGTGAAAATGACTACTCTGTTCTTATGTCATCTTTAACCCCTTCATGACTTAACTTGTTTTTAGTTTCTGTTCGTAAATGACTGACGCACTTTTGACGTTTTTGCTGTGTGATTCTTCCACGTCAGTGATATACTTTCTTACAAAGTGCACCCACACATATTATATATTGTTTTTTTAGAGGCTATAGGTAGGGCTAGACAGATAGGGCTATATATTTATATTGCATATGTGTACCTAACGCCTCACTTAGGACAAATAAAATATAAAAAAAGAGGAAAAAACGTAGAAGAAAAACACTTTTCCCCCAGTTTTGATTTGTAGTATTTTTTTTTACAAAAACAGCACAGCTAAAATGCAATAAATACATTCATTTCTTTGTCCTTTATTTGGAAAGACCTCACATCCTTAGGATTTTAGACATTTTTCTGTACTACTCAGCCTAAAACTAAAACCTAACATTTTAATCTTTTTTCTTTAAAAGCTAAAGCTAAAAGAGGTCACCTGGCATACAATGTCACTGTCACTAAGTGTCACACTTAGTGACAGCGACATACTTTGAACATCACTGTCATGA
Source organism: Nanorana parkeri (assembly GCF_000935625.1). NCBI lineage: Eukaryota > Metazoa > Chordata > Amphibia > Anura > Dicroglossidae > Nanorana > Nanorana parkeri. The sequence goes on along the minus strand of NW_017306346.1, from coordinate 1,881,218 downwards.
GGGGGGTAACCTCCTTGGCGGTATTCCCGAGTGTAGCTCGGGGTTACTTCTCCATACCCTGAGCTACACTCGGGAATATCCCATAGTATTTACTTACCTTGTCCCTCGAGCCGCGCGGTGTCCTCCCGGCCAGCGCCGGCATCTGTCTTCCGGGTTCCGTCCCTTGCGAGCGTACGCGTCGCACGGGGGCGGAACCAGCGGGAGATTTTTTTAAAAAAACGGAATAAACGAAAAAATAAAATAGCGAAAAAAATCAGAAAAAAAAATTGCGCCGAAAAGATAACGAAACTGAAAAGAATCATACCGCCAGGGAGGTTAAAAAAAACTAACCCGTTAGGGTGAAAAACAAATTTGCAGCTTAGCTGCAGATTTTCATTGTTACATTCACTTTTATTTGTTAGGTTTATTTTTTATTTTTTTTACACTTTATTTATTGTATTTCTTTTTACACTTTTCACAATTTTTTTTAAAGTTTTAATTTTTTTAATTTTATTTAATTATATCAAGCAGTCATTTTGAATTAATCTCACTATTACTGCTTGATAAATTAATCAATTAATTTTTAAAGGGATGAACTTTAGTCTGTTAAGAAACATAAACGACAGGGTGATGGCAGTTTGTACAACACAGTGGTATTTCACCGCTCTAAACCACTCTCGGTCTTACTGCCTGGGCATACTGCAGCTGCCGACCAGGAGCCATCCACCCTCCGTGGCAAACTATAACCCAGCTGACATCACTTTAAGAATTTTATTGCAAACCAGCAGCCAGCATGATCTTGTCCCCACCCAACCACTGGCCACCTCCAACTTGTTTCACCCCAAGGGACTTAATCATCAAGAAACGCGTCAGGGGTGAGTGGTCATTGGGCGGGACAAGATCATGATGGCTGCTGGATTGCAGTAAAGTTTTAAAGGTGACATCTGTGTTGTGCAGCAGTATGATGGGTTCATCATCTTATTTACAAAGGGGCTGCAAGAGGTGGGTAGCTGTGGGTAGCCTTTATACTCTTAAAGGATTTGTCCACTTAAAAGTGGATTGGTTAGAGGGACTCCAATGATTAGATCACCTTGCACCTTACTCCCTCTGCTGGCTGACAGCTCACAGTTTTACACAATGATTTATGTACACATTCTCAGCTCCTTTAGTAAATCAGCCACCTTGTTTTGTATTTTCCATGTTATAAAAAAAACATTCAACAAGTGGGGGGCATCATGCTTGCAACATGCATGGCAAAAATAGTCAGAACTAGCAACTCAAGGATACAAATTTTACCACTTGTGTCCTGGTGAAATGTCACTAATTGGGGCTAGTTTAATTTTTCAACATCTACTAAAGTATATGCTAAAAAAAGGGATTGGGTGGACCTACTCTTTTAAATAGTCACATACAGTATTTACATTTCTAAAAACATTAAAAGGTCTTTTCCTATTTATTAAATATATTTGTTGAAGAGCTAGTTGTCTTCAACTTCTGCCATTGTTTTCACTTGCATTTAGATCAGAGCTGTTTTATGGCATGCATATGTTGGTTATCATTAAACAAACCTAGCAGTCTGAAGCTTCTTCAGCAGCTGAAGTGCAATATATAGATAGTGTGCCTGACACACACACACACACACACACACACATTCATGTTCTATTGTGCAAAATGAATCCAACCCATACATGCTATGTCCCAATAAATGTAAAAGTTTTTTGTATTTATGTATGTATTTAATTTATTATTAGCCGTTTACTTAGTGCTGACACTTTTTTCACAGCCCTTAATGAGAACCCCAAACCATTTACATCCACTCGTATGGATATTCTTAAATACTTTATCTGGCTAGATGCCAATTTTTTTGGAAAGCTGAAAGGTTACATAGAAGGAGCTATACATCTGTAACGCATAGTCAGTATGACACTTGTTTAGTCAATGTTAGTAACTTTCCTGCAGAAAGTGCTTCTCTGTTCTCTTTTCTGTGCCTAGGCATTTGGTCACAGGACCACCACAGAAGTGAAGCCAGTGCAAAGCATTTCAGTATTACTCTTTATCCATTACAGCAAGACTCCTCATAGCTATGAGGTTGACTATATACAAGACATTTTATAATTTTTACTTGGCATTAGGGAAAATAATTTCCAAGCATTAATCATTTATAAAGCAAATACTTTTGCAAGACAATGTCCCCTTCATTTAATGATTGATTAGCTTATGGATGGATGGATGGACTATCGTGTAAAAAGCTTAAGAAAAATGATGAGAACAATGACAGTCAGGAACTGGGTGTACTGACTTGAGAAATAACATTGACTTGAGTGTAAGACAGCTAATTAAGTTGTGTATTAAGTATATTATGAAGGCATGACTGACATTGTATCTTGCTGTTATTAGACTCTAGACACTGCCAGAACAATTTACATTCGGGTTGGTAAAATGGTATTTTTCCCCTTACTACTTTTTATCCACTTGGACATTTCTATATTGGGGTGTTCCTTCTTTTTCTTGAGCAGTTCAACTTTTCTTTACATACTGTATGAAATTAATACTTAATTCATTTCACTGCTCTTTATCTTTTATTTTTCATTATCACATCCCATTATGACTGTTTAATAAAGTTGTCATTTGAGTAATTAATTTCTGTCTGCAGTATTACAGTAATTGTTTTTCTATGTAACCGTTACTTTATTAGCACAATTTTTAATTCCATTCTTAGAAAACTAATTTTATTCCCAACATTGTGACAGTACGGTAAAATATGAAATCAGGTAATACACACTAATTTCCATTTTGGTTGTCGTCATGACAACTTAACATTTTGACAAGTTATTGAGGCAGGCGTAGTTATTGCAACCCACATCATTTTCCTGACATGCATTTCAATGGAATGAGAATAACAAGTAAGAACAGATTCAAGATATGTACATTTTTTATTACTTATGGACATCCCAGACTGCTCAGGAGTTTAGGTATCTGTAGAAGTGGCAGGCAATTAACGAAAAAGCTGACTTTTATTTTGCTATAAAATACACACAGTATATACTGAACTTGCATTCCTGTTAAAGAAATGCAAGTAAATTTAAAATAACTATTAACATTAAAATGAGTATACGGGTTTAATATTAAATATGGCAAAGCACAAAATTGAATGTGTAATATTCAATGCAGCCACTCTACAATCATTTTAGTACAAACTTATCTAAGACTGACTGGTTGCGGACTCCAGTGCTTTAGTTCACTTTGTACAGTACACTTAGGACTGCAATACTGAGCAAGCCCAACCGTGTAGGTATTGAAGCCATGGGGGCAGTGGCGTAACAATAGCCATAGCGACCCAGGCGGCCGAGATGGGGACCGGGCACAGGGGGGCCTGGCTGGGGCATACATCTGATGCCGTGCGGCCCGCCTGGGTCTCTATGGCATATCAGGGTGCTGGCTGTCACTGGCGGCTGTGAAGAGGAACGCGCCGCTGTAAGATCACCGACAACCTGTCAGTGATGTGTGCAGCGGTGCGTTCTTCCTCACAGCCTCTGCTGAGCTGTGTCAGTGACAGCCAGCAGCTGCTGCAGAAGAGGCTGGACCCGGCGTTTGCAGTGAAGGAGGAGGCGGGCCCCGGCCCGGCGACCTAAGGGCAGGAGGGGCCAGTGATGTAAGAGGAGGTGGGGCCCGGGGACGGAAGAGGAGGCGGGGGACGGAAGAGGAGGCGGGGGACGGAAGAGGAGGCGGGGCCCAGCGACCACGGAGGCGGACAGCACTGACAGGTAAAAGGTGTGCAGCCCACCTGAGACCCTGCAGAGCCCACCATAGAGGGTCTATGGCGGGCTCTGCAGGGTCACTCTCAGGTGGGCTGTTTTGTATATCAGGGGCATAACTAGAATCACAGGGCCCTATACAAAATTTTGCTATGGGGCCCTGTGATTTCTAGTTATGCCCCTGCATGGGGGTTTGATTTTCTAAAAGTAAATAGGTGGTTCACTGTGCAAGGGAATTTAACTTTAGTTTAGTGATAAAGCTCTGCTGATTTCTATCATTCAATCCAAATTCACTTTGCAAAGAATACCCACTCATGTGCAAGGAAAATCAGAACAAAAAAAACCCAGTATTTTTCCTTGCAGCTGATTGGATGGTGGAAGGTAATAGAGCTTCACCTCACTGGCTAATAGCATCTATGGGCTTCATAATGGTGAAATAGTCTGTTCAGTTTTATAGATCATTCCACTTTAGTTTTTTTTGCCTAGAGCTTGCAATACAAATAAACAGTTTGTGCTGCAAACAGTGACTGGGTTTTCTTTCTTAATTGACCATGGAAATGTGATATGGGCAACACACAGCTTTCCTCGCTTACCCTTTTCCCATAGAAAATTATTTTAGTTGGAGTCTGGGGAGATAAATTTACAGTTTAAAGTATTTTCAATAGTTTTGACCCTCATACGAAATTATTACTCGACACACATATCAATATACATAGTGCCAACACATTGCCAGCACTTTATCAGAGAATAATGCAGCATTCATGCTAGTCCCCTTCTCCAGCAGAGCTTGCAAGCCGAGGTCTGTTCATTATGAATATACACATATTGAGTTGTTTGTATATTTAAAGCTGAAATCCTGGCTAAAGAGCTAAATACATGGTTGAAAAACATATGGGAGCTGTTTTACCAATCAAAGAATTTGTATGTCTGTCCATCAAGTCTTGAAATGTATGCAGCCTTAGCAGAAAGTTCAGCCAAGTTAGTGACCTGACATTTTCTCTATTGTAGTTAAAGTGACACTAAACTCAGCTGTTAAATCCTAAAAATACAATCAAGTACCCTAACTAATAACAAAAATGCATCCTATTTGTGTATCACTCGGCTGCAGATCCTCAAATCATCTCTGAATTGGTACTGACACTGTCCTTCCTTCTGGAGGGTGGCTACTTTTTTTCCCCATGGTCCCTGTGTGTCTTGTAAAGTAGCCATCACTCAAGTTCACTCTACTTATTTGTATTGAAATTGTAGTCTATCACAGGAGTGAGCTTAGCACCTGGCACTGCCTGTCAACTGAAGTGATCTCTAACCAACAGTGATAATATCGTTCTGCCCTTCTATGTAGAAGGGCAGAAGAAGTGTGAAGCATGTATTCAAGCAAGTTACCATTGAACCCAATGCTTAGGGGGGTTTATTTTACACCCTGACACCAATTGAGTGGGGAAGGCTTTTTTTTTAATCGTACCCACTTAAATCAATGAAGGTGAGAAGGGGGATGATTATTATCATACCCACTGACACCAGGCAAGGAGGGAAGTTATTAATGTACTCACTGACACCAGTGAAGATTATATTAGTCACAAGTATGCTTATAAGCACTGGTGCATTGCAAATAAGCTTTTATGCAGTAAATTAAGGAGCACACTGGCTGTATGCTTTGATTTGTCTCTGGCTCTATGCTTTGATTTGTGGTTTTCTTAAGTAGTCTGTATGCAAAAATCTTGTAATTCATTAGTAGAAGTTTTATGCAATCTGTAATTTAAACATATTCACGAAAATCAATGCATATTTTAAATATTATGTGGGCTAACTTGTTTTACCATCTGTTACTTTTTAGATGCATATTTTCATGTACAGTATATACTGTATTTGTCTTCAAGTACAGGAAGGAGGGAAGGATTATGATATATTTACAGAATTTTTCATCTATCTACGCATTCTATCCACAAAGATTAAAGCTAGACATGTTCGTTTTGTTCCGAATCGAAATTCGGACGAAATTTCAGAAATTTGGACATTCGGATGTATCCGAATTCCGAATTACAGATATAACGAATGCAAACGAATCCGAAATTCCGATTCCAAATATTTTTTGGACGAACTTTTGTCTTTTGGACGCAATTTTGTGACATTTGAGAACAAAAAAACTTTTTTCCCCTCTTAAATGTCACTTTGCTACAACGAACGAACGAAAACGAAACTAAATTTCGTACGGATTTCCGCTAACTAATTTCGTCCGAATCCGAATTCCGAAACGAATTGACTTTCGGACCCGAATTCCGAAAAACGAAATGAAGCAAAATCCGAATCGAAGCGATTTTTTTTGCTGGTGCACATGTCTAATTAAAGCCACAATATGATAGAGCTAAAGTAAGCTAAAGCAGTCAGCTTTTTTAAACCTGTTATATTTCTTTTGTTTAGTCTGCAGGTTGCACAAAAAAAAAATAACAGTGTATGCCCAACATTTAGCCAGAGTACACCAAAAGTTGTGTATGCAGCATTTTCAACGGTGCACTGCCATTCAGAATAACACTGCATTGCACCAAAGCACATACCTGTGTAACCACATCACACTGGAGTAAAACAGGCCAATACCAAAGTGCACGTTCACTTAGCTTAGCATAAAAAGAACATTTAGCAATCCTTTAGTCAGGGCCAGATTTACTCTCTCTGCTGCCCCAAGGCCAGGTTCCTCATTGCGCCCCCCTACCCGCCAAACCCTCTTCCCATGGAAATATAATACTCAGTGCACAAAGGGATTTATTTCAAACAAACTTATAAAAGTGTGGCATTAGTTATAACTTGATTATATATTAGGTTGCTTGATGCTTTCTGTTTCAATATACCCGATACAATTATAGTTTCTGTTGAATATAGTCATGTTTGAAGTTTTCCTGGTCCCACTCTTTCACCCGCCTGTTTTAGAAAACATTATGTATATAAAACTTGTGTGAAATGCAAACACAGGTTTTTGCTTTGAATTACTGGCTGTAATTTATGTTTTGTTTAAAGTCATTTAAATACTGCTATGGCTTAAAATAATTTGTGAAGCCTTTGAGAATTATGTGTTTGCTACCAGCAGCAGTATAGCTACAAAAAACAATAATTAGATCCCGGATGAAAGGTGAGCAATACCTGTAGCGTGGCTTTGATTTCCATATTACATCGGAAATGATCTAATACCCAACATATGGCATTTATATAATCAAACATTAGGATATTAAACAGATTGGTGCAAAAGTCTATTGAGCTAAATCAGACCCAGTAAACTTACAGAACATAATGTTGATTAAGCACACTTTAAAGTTCTTTCTTGATAGTGAACTGCATCAGTATGTAAAACCTAACTTACTTAAGGCTGAATTCGGGAATAAGTAATTATTGTCTAAATACAAGAGTTTTACAGTATGTGTATTGTTACTTGAATCTTGGTGTGCTTTGTGTATTTCTTCCAGATCTGTGCAGTAATCCAGTGTGATGCTTGGAGCTTACCATAATAAAGACTGGTCACTGTGGCTTTCTCTGCATGTGCAGGGTGACTGATCTTGTCTCTGCCCCCTCCTGTAGTTTGCTGCAGGCAGCCTGTAGTAAGTGAAGCTGCTGGGTCCCTCCCACAGCTCTGCACATTGCGCAAGTTAAAGAGCTAACAGCCTCTATGCACAGGTGCTGTTACATGGAATAGCAAAAGGAATAGCAAAATTCACTTTAAAGTGACACTAGGGGGTTGATTTACTAACCTTATAAACACACCACGAACATGTATACACCTCTGTAGTGTGTTCCCTCCCAGCATGATCTATGGGTGGAATCTAAACACCTTTGTAGTGTGTACACACCCAGCAGGTGTGTTGTGCAAATCCCTGCATGAATTGCAAGGTGATGTTGTGTAAATTAGCTCTATGTTGTGTTGCTTGCGTTGATGAATGCAGGAATGTAAATGCATGAGCTAACCATTTTTGTCTAAACTGTGAAGCAGCATTATATATGCATCATGTGCATGATTTTTCCATATATGGCATTAGTGGAAATATGCTTTTAGAGACTTTTTGGTTGATAAATACGTTTTGCTGTGTGAAAATCACACGCACCTGGTGCGTGCGTGTGTTTAGGTTAGTAAATCACCCCCTAGGAGTCAAATCTTACAAATGTATTCACATTAACTGTTAACAAAAATGTAGCTTATTTGTGTATCACTCATTTTGTGTATCAGCTGTAAATCCTCAAATCATCTCTAAACGTGTGTTTACGTGAATACACGTGTGCTCGTGGGGGAATTTCAAAAAACATTTTCATTATTTTTAAATGTATTTGATTTAATATTTTTAAAAACTTTTTAAAAACTTTACTTGAATTGCTATCCTATAGGGGGCTTGGTGGTGACAAGTACTCTTTAAGGTGATACTAGGGGTCCTGTCACCTTTCCACTTTATATAAGCTATTGAAGTGCAGATCACACTTCAATAGCTTATTGTTGGGCTTCAGAAGCCCAGCAATGGCAGCTCAGGGACCGGAAGTGACACAATATGCATCGCTCTTGGTCCCATAGAATGGGGTGGAGATCGGTGAACGGATGTTCGCATCTCTCCTCCCCAGCTTCCCGACGACACCTGAGATACCGGTCCCAGTCCGGGGCCCGCAGGAGGGCAGCGGAGCCTGGGAAACATGGCGGGGGTGGGCACTTTACCGGCCTGTAGAAGCGATCTGGTGGCAGCTGAGCCGACAGTCGTAACAAATGTAAAGAGAGTCCCGGCGCCTAGTCTGTTTAAACAGGCCCATTGCTAGTGATGTACTATGTAGGTCACTGGTCGCTAAGGGGTTAATTTAGTAGCAGCTTTGCCGATTTCTACAGCCACAGCACACCGGAGATATCCTCTTTGCAAAACCCAGAAAACGGCCAACAACAGTCCTGCTCCTAGCTAAGATCTTCTTAGGGGGTGGTGACAAGTATTGCAGCAGCCCTCAGCTTTTTTTTTTTTTCAAAATCACAAGTCTGGTGTGGCCGTACTTTCTCAAAGCGTGTTTGGGACCGGAGCAGTGCACGATTCCCCCTTGGGGAGGGAGGCTCATTGTGGTAGGAAGCGCTCCTTCACTCTCCCGCAACTGTGTCAATGGCTACTGCAATGCCAGTGGCCACCGACATCATAGCAACCACTAATCCAATGCTTGCCAGCTTCTATTTGATCTATTCTAGTTTCTATTTGTAAACAAGCCGGTGTTCTATCGAAAGCTCCGACTTGTCAAGCTCTCTGACTGGGCACAACACATCCGGTGACTGCCAGCATGAGATGTACAGCAGATGGAGCCAGGCGCAGTGGCAATTGTGGTTGTAGAAAGAATTATGTGGCCGCGCAGGCGCTGTAACATAATATAACCTTTGACTAGGTTATAGAATCAGATGAGGCAATAGCCACTGCGCCTGCACGGCTATCGCCTCATTGGCTTCTATAACCTAGGACAAATATAACTGTAGTAGTTTATAGAAGTGGATAGCTGCACAGGCGCTGTGGCAAAAGTTAAGACAGTTGGACAAGGATTTCCCTGGGCATGCGCACTAGCACCATCTGCTGTAGATCTCCTACTGGCAGTCACCGGATGTGATGTCACCAGTTGGAAAGGTTGACAAGTTGGAACTTTCAATAGAACACGGGCAGGCATCCCCAGTGACATAATTTACCATATATGGTCATACTCATATGTTGTAAATTATGCTAGGCAGCATCTCCTGGCCGGTTTGTTTACATTCATCAGGCGACCAAATGATGACAGTAGAGGTGTGATGAGGGGACAAGATGTGCAAACAGAACAGCAGCACGTGGAGAGAAGGCGGGGACAGAGGATGGTGCCAGCGAGCCATGGAGAAGAGGTGGAGAAAACAGCACATGGAGGGAAGGCAGGGACAAAGCTGCTGTGACAGAGCTGCTGCGTGTGCATTCTTGAGCTCGCAGCAGCTCAAAATATGCGCTGTCAATCACAGGGAGGAGAGACCAGTGGGGAGGATCCCAACAATATTTTCAGGATCACTCCTCAGTACAATGCTTAGCTTCACCCACTGTCTTTAATGCAAAATTACAGGCTTACGGTGCATTTTTCTATTACAGGAGTACATTACAATATGTACTCTGTATCATCAGCAATCTAAAAGTTCACAAAACATTGGACCCCATAGTCTCCGTAGTAAACGTGAACTTGTAGTCCATCACAGGAGCAAGTTTGGAACAGTGGCCACTTTAGAATACCCACAGGGACCAAAAGTAGCCTCCCACCAGAAGGAAGGACAATGTCAGCACAGATTTAGGGATGATTTGAGGAGCTACCGTTGAGTGATACACAAATAAGATACATTTATGGTAATAGTTTATGTACTTGAATGCAGTTTTTAAAATGTATTACTTGCGTTTAGTGTCACTTTAAGTCAGCAGTCACTTTAAGTGGCAATTCTTCTTGACCCTGTAGACTGCTTATTAGATTTTTTTGTTAAATGGGAAGTTGTAGTAGAATACAATGGCTACATAAGACAGTACTTTATATATTTGACATTTCTGTTTTGTTATTTGAGAACATATGGATGTCCCCACTGCACACCTAACTGGCAAACCCCATTTGCTTTGGGTGCTGTAGTGACATGCAGATGATGCACCTTGATCCAAATAGGAAGTAAGTCACCAGCCCACCTATGGATCTTCATCCAATCACATCTTTATCTGTATTGATGTTCATTTGGCATGTCAAAGTGACAATTCGATACTTCACAGGGTCCCTTCTTTAGACAAAGTGCCTGATGTAGGGACCTGCGGGGTCTCGAAATGTTGCTCTTTTTGACATGCTGAATGAACATCAATACAGATGTGTTTGGATGGAGATTCATAGGTGGTCTGGTGACTTACTTTCTAGTTACAAGTCTTCCCCTAACAAACATCTATATGGTAGATTTTTTACAGACTTCCTTTTTTTCCAACTGTTTTGTGACTGATTTAGCCACCTTATCTAGAACCAAAAGGAAGTCTTTATTAAGCAGTAAGGAAAAGATAGGAGTTGTGTACTGTAAAAAAAAATATCAAAGGACAACCTTATCTGACAGCAACACATAACTCTGAATGCTTTTAAAACCCACTTTGCGTATGGTTGTTGCCAAGAAATCGGTAATATAATGTAATAGAAAAGATCCTACTTGAAACAAAAGAACTTTGTGTATAGACATTTGAGATATTCAGCATCAGCATGAGATTCTAGTATCTGAGTTTAGTCATATATTGTAAGCAAATTAATGGACTCAGAGGGTTAGCAGTCTTTCTGGTTACCAGCTAATCTATGAATGTATGTATGAGTTCATTTACTTAAAAAATGTTCCTTTAGCAAAGCAAATTCTTTCCTAAGAGTGAACAAAGTGAAGCTATGTTCACTTTGGATACCCGATTACCTGTAGTGAAACTTCAGGCGTGTGCCTTGCAAACTTAGGGGTTAATTTATAAAATGTCAGGCGGATACTGTACGTGTGGCGCTAGCATCCCTAGATGGTGCTAATGAGTATAGTATCTCCTATACTCATTAGTGCCATGTAAGGGGTCTAGTGTCATGCAAACTGCATCTTTTATAAATGAAACCCCTCACTTTTTTTTTACGACACTAAAGCAACATTAATTTTGCTAAGCTCACAATCTTAGTTTCTATAGTAAATCTACCCATATATTTGACAGAATATATTTTTCAGCATTTCTTTTTGTTGCAAGGTATTATTTAACTTTTTGAGTTGTTGTACTAAAGACTCCTTAAAATTATTTTAATGGCAGAAAAAGTTACATTGCCGAACATGTAAAATTCTCTGTTTTTCCTTCTGGTATAGTTTTATATATGGAAAATACGAATCATATTTGATGAAATCTGCAGCTTATATGAAGGGAAAAGCTGTTCCTCAAAATGACATATATTGAACATTCCATTCATATTTTTTTAAAGCATTCACCTGAGCTGTGCAGCTAGTACTACACTTTTTTTTATATGAGAAAGCCAAATGTCTTTTTATTAGCTGCATGGACCCTGACCAAACTTAATCATATATTGGGCTAAATTCCATGCTACTAAAGCAGACATAGGTGACTTGAGCAAATTCATGATAATTGTTCAGGATGTATTTCTGGCAGCTTTTACTACAGTCAAATATTCCCACATCACATATCTAGTTTATGTGTACAATTTGTAACAGGTTTATTTACATTTTAGATGCTGGATTGTTATATTGTGTTATTTATTAAAGTTACTTACTTTTTGGGTGGTAGCCTAGTCACTCCATTAAGGGACTCAAACTTTTCAGAATAAAGAAAGAAATCCAATGCAACTCTTAATTCTCCACTAACGCTATTCATATTTAATAGCTATCTTGTATGGAGCCTTTATTTTACTCTTTTTGGTTTTTACTATGTTGTGATGTCACACATTTAAAAATCAAACTCAACCCGAAGCTTAGTAATATCTCAAATGTAAAATATGCAGGAAAATGATCCCTTAGACCCCGTTCACACTGAGCGGTTTGTCGCGCAATTTCCACTCCAAAATCGCACATATTTCCGTGCAGTCGCTAAATGTAGCTTGTCTAACGCATTTCAATGGAACTGTTCACATCTTACAGCTCAATGTCGCCTGTAGCTCGTCGCTCAAGCTTGTAGCTCGAACATTACCTATTTTTCGGCTGATGTCGCGCGATTTGTCCCCGATAGACTCAATGGTGTCGCGCGATATCGCGCTACAGAAGGGTCACTTTTGCACCGCAATATAGAAGGAAAGAATGATGTCACATCAATACCGCTGTTGATTGGTTACGGCCCAATGTAGCAGCGACAAAGTCCCTCCCAAAAGTCGCGCTACCTACTGCGACAAAATGTGCACTGTCGCTCAATATTGCACAATGTAGCTCAATGCCGCTCAGCATGAAATCGTGCGGAAAAACGCGTGATTCTCCATGTCGCTCAGTGTGAATGGGGCTTATACTTACCTCTTTGCGTGCTAAGCTCGCTAAGAAGAACTACTCTACTAAAAATGTGAGGTGTGTAGAAAATACAGTTGTTTTTCTAAAGCCGAAACAATAATTGCCAGTGAATTTAAATCACCTCTGCATCTAAAAACAGTACACAAAGAAATGTAAGGTAAAAGGAATCTATTCTTTTTACTGTAGGTGTACTTTATTCCCATGTGTTCCTTTGTTTTATTTGGATCACACCAAATGCTGCCTTCAGTTATTTTTGAGTAAGTCAGCACTCAGTTTTAAGATATATGTCTTAAGTTTTTATTATATAATTGCAGAAGTAAAGAAACATACTTTGTGTGATGCAGTACAGAAGAGATTCCTTTAGTTAGATGGCACTTTGTATGATAGCAGACCGTGAACCAGGTCAGTGACAGGCACCTTGATTGTGGCATTTAAGAAATATTCCCTAAGGCCACGTTTACACTTGCATTTGGGGCAGTTTCACCAACTGCTCAGTGAGACTCATGTGAACAGCTGTGGAATGGAAGTGCTATACAAACAATGGCAGCTGATAGTGCCCACTGCCATTCGTGGCAATTTGCATGTAATGAAACATGCAGCACTTACCTACGGTTGGTCTCCCTTGTGCACAAAGGATTGCTGTCCCCTGTCATTGCTTTGTATAGCTCTTCCCACCCGCAGCTATTTGCATGACTCTCACAGGTCATTTGGTGAGACTGCCCCAAACTCAAGTGTCAATGGAACCTAACTCCTGCAAAGAAACACATACTGCAATTCTCATCCGGCTTAGAACAGACTGCTGCTTAGCAGCAGAAACATCTCACTGATCATGGTGTAATCTCGAACATGCTAGCAATTGGTGATAATCTGTGTGTTTGATAGTTGTGTAATGGTTTGTGCTGATGGTTTAAGATGGAAGGTACCAGAGGCTGCAGATAGCAAACAAATAAGTTCACTGTGTAGGTAATAATGCTCCTAACAGGTTAAATTACTTAGCAGTATGTATAAAACATCATAGTTTTGCCAGACATATATGTTCTTGGTGATATGGTATTGTGTACCATACATTTACTAACACACCATTAGTAGCATTAAAGCCTTATACAGTGAGGAAATACCTATTTGATTTCCTGCAGATTTAGTAAGTTTGCCCACTTACAAAGAAATGAAATGTCTATAATTTTTATCATGTCGTTTGTTTTGCTGGCGACAGGTATGTCGCCAGGATCGCTTCTGTTGTAAAGCCGACAGTCGGCTCTACAAGTTTAAACAGACTCCCGGCGGCAAAAGTCGCCGGGAGTCTGTTTAAACAGCCCCGATGCTGGTGTCGTACACTGTACGTCGTCAGTCACGAAGGGGTTAAATGATAGAGATAGAATATCAACCAAAATCCAGAGAAAACACATTATACAAATGTTATAAATTGAGTTGCAGTTCAGCGAGTAAAATAAGTATTTGATCCCCAAGCAAAACATGACTTAGTACTTGGTGGAGAAACCCTTGTTGGCAAGCAGAGAGGTAAGACGTTTCTTGTAGTTGGATAACAGGTTTGCACACATCTTAGGAGGGATTTTGGTCCACTCCTCTTTACAGTTCTTCTCTAAATCCTTAAGGTTTCTTGGCTGTCGCTTGGCATCTCGAAGTTTCAGATCCCTACATACATTTTCTACAGGATCAAGGTCTGGAAACTCACTGTAGTTATCTGTGAGTAATATGATAATGGTGTTTCGGGTGCTCTCAAAGTTAAATGCTAAGCAAACAGCTAAATACACAACTTAAATATATATCGGGGAGCTGTTTTACCTGCCAGTGTATTTGTATATCATCCATTTCTGGGATTTACACAGCACTGCCACACAGAACAGTCATGCTTATGACACCATTTTCTCTTTTACAGATAAAGTATATAGTGGTGTCCTCACTCCTTCCCCAGCCTGCTGTATGGATAGTGAAAGAGCAGCACCAGATTCATAAGATCATCCTTCTGCTCTTTCAGACTATCATTTTGTTCCATGTCAGCACATTTGCATGCAGCGCACCTCATCTCAGAGTATTGTTAGAGGTGATACCAATTAAAGGTTAGGTTCATGAAAACTACATTTAATATCTTATTAATCAATACCTAGTTGCATTAATTTGTGTTTATATATCTGTCTGGAGTTCAGCTGTAATGCTGTTGGCTCCCAATACTTAGGTCCTAAGTCCAGTGAAGACTCTCCCTGAATTATGTTTCTATGTACACTGTGTAGGCTTACCTCGGGTCGGTGATTCAATACTGCAGTCAGAAGCAGGCTGGGGAAGGAGTGAGGACACCACTATATACTTTATCTGCATGCCAGTGGGCATTCTCATATTTCTTTTCTAACCGGTTCCCTTTAATATTCTGCAAAGTGTTCACTGCACATCAATGAGTATTATAGAGGAAGGTCTGCTGATAAGAGGGCAGGAGCAGTAAAGCTTCTAGTAGGATCTTACCTTATTACACTGTCTTGAAATAAATACAAATAAGGTAATGGAAGGGAGCAGAACCAATGGCTACAAAGGCATTATTGGAGAAACCTATGCCCTCCTTATGTCACTCGTAAGGAGTTAGAGTTCTAATTACTTCTGCTGTGCCATAAGAAACTTATTCCACTCTACATTTTTTCTTTCTATACCTCACAGTACATACTGTAGTTCATCTGCTTCCAGTTTAGCTTGTACTTATTAAAAATGCAGCAATCCAGTCAAGAAACATTATTTATGCCTGTCTGGTACAGATGGGTTGCTTGTGACAGAAATTGATATATTACATATTGCAGTCTAAAGTGCTTATATTATCCAATTTTCCAATACCCAGAGGACGTTCCCATTTAAAAACATTTCTCTAATGGAAATCTAATTCAATTACAGCCTCATACAGTGATGAGAGGAAAAAAAGAACAATTTCATTCTCCGAGTTTCCATGTGTAGATTTAGTATACTCTGAGTTCATTTAAACAATTCTTCTTAATTTAGTGTATTGACTACAATTTTGCCTTTTACTCTCTTCCCGCTAAAGGTAGAATTACTTACAAGAAAGTCATTTGGTGGCTGCCGCAGTTCTGTTTTTTTCCTTAATAGGATAATATTGCTGTTCTCACTGAGGAAAGGCGGCGGCTCTGACATGATGCAGAGTTGGGTGCAGATTTTGATCGAGTTGCGAGAAAAGAGAGCCATGAGTTAGGAAAACATGAATACATAAATTCTACCATTACCAAGAGGATTAATCCTTATCTTCTAT
>NW_017306346.1:1838425-1865165 GCF_000935625.1 Nanorana parkeri | reverse complement strand
TACACCGTATATTACTAATAATGAAAAAAAACCCGGCATGTCATGCACCTTCCCATTATCTGTCAGTCCCGTTCAGATCTGTGCGATTTTTAGTATCGCATGTCAAGAGGAATACCATCTTTTTCTATGGTGCCCATTCACATATAGGCAGTTTTCTTTTGTCCCTTTTTGAAAATGCTTCATGTCCTTTTTGGTGTGATTTTGGCCCCATAGGCTTTAATGGACTTGTATCAAAAGCACATGTACATGCATTTGTAGCACATTTTACTATATCAGGGTGCAGAGGGTATGGTGAGAAAAGGCCACAGAATGCTGGATGCTGAAGCCTTCATCCTCCTGTTTGGAATGAGGCCACTGCTGTATGATCCCACCACCACCTATACAAAGATTGCAGCAACCATAAAGCATGGAAATAAATTGCCTGAGAAGTGTTTGACGACTGGGATGTTTTAAACTCTTCAGACTGAATTAACCCAATATATTTGTTTCCTCTTTTCTGTCTCTTCTTCCATTGAAATTGCAGCAGTTGCTGCAAACATTGGCATCGCAGCCTTTTATTTAGTACAGGTATTTATATAGCAGCACTATATATAGTATTTATTTATTAGTATACATTGTTACTATACATAGTATTTATTTACCCAGTGCTTTACATAGTGCACATTCACATCAGTCCCTGCCCTCAAAAAGCTTACAATCTAAGGTCCCTATCACACATACGAGGGCCAATTCAGCCACAAGCCAATTACCCTACCAGCATGTCTTTGGAGTGTGGGAGGAAAACCACACAAGCACAGGGAGAACATGCAAACTCCTTGCAAATAGTGGCCTGGCCAGGATTGAAACCCGGGACTCCTAGTGCTATAAGGCAGAAGTGCTAACCACTACTCTGCCCAAACACACGACTGCAGCACAAATACACAGGAAAACAACCTACAGAGGAAGCAGGAGGGGCAAAGGAAGACAACACCTAATCATGTCATGTCATAATGATGATATTGCTTGTCATTTGCCAAAAACAAAAAGTACATGAAGCATGAAAAACACACCAAAAATGCATAAAAGTGCATGAAAAATGCTGAAGCACAAGTGTGCCGCTAGCCTAAAACCATTTACATCTGCATGATCACTAGGACCAAAAGTGATTTCTCCTGTGAATCAGAGTACCAAATATAGAGTTATTTTAATAAGGTTCGCCCTTGAGGTCTGGCATGTTTGCCATTTTCCAGAAGGCTGGTCTGTGTGAGAGAGTTGGTGTGCTGGTGTCAGCTTTTGCCATCAGCTTAAAGAGCATATGTACCTTACTCTTGCAGGTCCAAGCATCAGGTTCAGTTTAATTTGACCCTTTTTAGGTCTTAATACTCACCTTCCCTTCATTACCCAGTTGCTCTTTTTGGCAGGGAAGCAAGTGATACACCTAGTACCGCAGGGTACAGGGTATTATTGTCAAGTTGCAGGATGATGGGGATATCAGTTCAGGGGGGACACTGCTGGAGAACGACTCATCCCTTATTCGAAGGGGGAGTGAGTGCTCCGGCGAGGACGGGAGGAGGATGGAGGGTCAGGAGAGGCAGATCCTGGTGGTGGGAGACTCCATCATCAGGCGGACTGACAGGGTAATCTGTCATCGGAACCGTGAGCGTCGAACAGTGTGCTGCCTGCCGGGGGCGCGAGTTCGACACATTGCGGGACGAATTGACAGATTACTGGATGTGGTTGGGCACGACCCCGTTGTCATGGTGCACATTGGCACCAATGACAAAATAGGAGGAAACTGGAGTGTCCTAAAACAGGAGTTCAGAGACCCAGGTGCTAGGATGAAGGAAAGGACCTCCACGTTAGTTTTCTCAGAGATACTGCCGGTGCCAAGAGCCACTCCGGACAGACAGCGCGAGTTGAGGGAGCTTAACAAGTGGCTCCGGAGCTGGTAAAATTAACTCCGTTACAAAAACTAGAGGCCACCACCTAAAATTGGTGGACAAAAATTCCAGCACAAGGGGCGAAAGGGGTTCTTCACAGTTAGAGCGGATGGACTAATGTCTTTATTCAACCTCAAATACTATGTAACTATGTTAGTCATGGTTCCTGGTGACTCACCCATGTCACACGAGGGTGTAGACAGAGTCCTGAGCCCTGTGTAAACTTTGACTAGATTGATTTGGATATTACACAGACCCTCTTCTCTGCCCTCCTGTAAGTGAAGGAAATTGTGTGCTAGTGAAAGGAGCGTTTAATATGTACAGCTATAGGGGGACTGTTAAAGTAAACCTGTTGCTTTTCCCTGCATGTGCAAAGCACAGGTACAATTTAAAATTAGTCATTCTTGGAAGTTCATTTATAAAAGTTCTGCTCATTTGCATGGCACTAACACCCCTAGTTGGCATAGAATTTCCTATACTCATCAGTGCCATCTAGGGGAGCTAGTCCCATGCGAAAAGCATCTGCTCAGCTGTGCGCCTGGTGGACTTTTATAAATGAATCCACCTAAAGAAGAACTCCGGGCAAAACTTTTACTAACCCCTGCAGTGGGGCTACCCCCGCACTGCAAAAGTTAACTGCTCATTTTCTTCTAGCTACTAAAAGAAAAAAAGTTATGCTTACCCGACCCTTGGAGCCTCTCTCCCCCTCCACTGCAGCCGTGTAAGGATCCTCGAGTCATCACATCTAATACATGGTGTATAGGACGCGAGGAAGCCGAAGCACATACCCTCGCTGCAGCGTAGGAGGACACAGGCTGGAGGGAGTCCTGTGACAGCCGGCTCCGAGGTTCAGATGAGCATAACTTTTTTTATTTTAGCACCTAGACAAAAACGAGCAGTTAACCCTTGCAGTGCGGGGGTAGCCTCACTGCAAGGATTAATACAAGTATTGCCTTTAATTTATGGAAACCTATAGTGAGGGAAATAAAAAGGATACCAGTTTCTACCTGTCTTTTGAACCATACTAATTCCCAATGCTGTCACTTAGGCTTTAATACTTTGCTGCCTGCATGCATGCAAATCAGGAGTTCTGAGAGACTTCACTTGCTGCATTCGCCTTCTATTTCATTGCTTTCTTTTATTTAAGCTGTGGTAGCCTTCATACAGTGCTCACTACAGGTGTCCTTTAATAATGCAGAAGACACTTTTGCACCCTATACACGTTTTACACTTAGCTACCGATTTTGTACAGAGTTTGTTGGCATCAGCTATCCCATTAGGCTTTAGAGCAGTTATTCATAGACTGATGTGCCTTTATGTTGTAGAGATGTATGCCCTTCAAGCCCTTCTTTATATTAAAATGTAAATATTGCTGATGTCATTCACCAGGAGCTATGCATTCTGCTGGAATGTGTATGCAAGAAAAAGCAAAATGCACCCAGCTTGAATGCTTCTAGTTTTTTTTTTGCAATGTGATGCTGAGTATTACAAACATGCAGGCCTAAAGCCCAAGTGCGGCCACAATGAACTTACTGCAGTTCAGTAAGTTGGATTGGGCCTTTGCTGTAAACAAAGATCTGCCTCCTTCTCCCCGCAAGTAGTAACTATACCTGCGGATGGAAGTCCAGCTCTTGCTGAATTTCTGTGCCCACTCTGGCTGCAGGTCTCATAAACCGCAACACAGTGGTTGCATCTCTGTCTCCCTCTCCTCCTGGCCAATCACAAAACCAAGCCTAGCATAGTGTGCTTTGCGATTGAAAAGGAGGAGAGGGTGATGGAGATGCATTTGCAGTGCTTAGGTCGCATCCCTTCCCATCTCCCTGTCAAAGCACCCTTGTCTCAATGTTGAGGGAGCCATGGCCTCTTCCCCACCTCTGTGTGCCCCCCAAAAAAGGTAGGGGTAATAGTTAGACATGTAAATTATCTTTCGTTCCGAATGGATGTTCGTATGAATTTCGTTAAATTCAGACATTCAGATGCATCCCGAATTTGAACCCGTCTAAATGTGAACGAATCCGAATGTTCCTTTAACAACAATTCAGATCTGTCCGAATTTCATTCATAATTAAACTAAATCGGAAATGTGACTGTTCTCTGGCCAATCAAATGTTTTTTCAGCTGCTGGGGGTTGCATTACCAGCATGGTCATGTGCCTATTGTGGATCTTTCTTAAACAAACGTTTGGACAAATACGAAATCCGAATAACAAACCAAATAACATTTAGGATGCAAAATCTAAGAAACGAAAGCAATAGAAATCAGAATCATTTCGAAACAAATTTTTTTTTTTGCAGGATTATATATCTAGTAATAGGAAAATGAAGGAGGGACTTATGGTGGAATCTACAGGCTCCTTTATAATAACAGGGTGACCAGACATCAACCCCCCAGGGGAATAAGTACAAGGGTACATTAGTAACCCTTACACATTCCCCCAAAGGGGGACACTGAATTAACAATCCCCTAATTGACAAAGCACAAACACATACCAGCTTTTAAAATAAGTTTGTTTATGTCCCCAAAAATAAATCCAGTGTCAATTTCAGTATCCAGCGAAGTAATCTACATCAATTATGATGATCCATGGCCTGCTGATCTATACTCGCCACACTCCCATCACTAAATGACAGATTCCTAGCTGAGATATTTAAAATTTACTGCCAGAAATCCCAGGTCAGTTGTCCAAGCTTCGTCAGTTCTGGTGCTAAATAGAACATGACCGCAGCCGGAAATCTGTCATTTAGTGGTGGGAGTGCAGTGTGTACAGTCACCTGAATTCTAATTCCAGTGACTTCACTGGGGTTCGGATTCGGGTTTGGTGTTTGTTTTTTTTAAAGTATTCTTTATTTTTGGTTTTTACAATATTAAACAAAAAGTAACAAAAAGAGGAAATACATATGAAAAAACATAAAGAAGGAGATGTTAAATGACAAAAGCATAAAGGAAACCATTTCCGGATTTAGTATAGCTAGTTGCCACTTGGCCTTGCGAGCAGGCGTCATTGAACAATATGCGTTTACACAGTAATCTCCAACCAATAATAACCAGGTGTCGAGGTCGGGAGTGGGGAAGGGGAGTATAAGAAGAGAGAAGGGAGAAAGGCGGTGGCTAGAAATATGGGGGAAAGGCAGAGAAGAGGAAGAAAAAAAAAAAGGGTCCGGGGGGTTATCCCTAATCAGCTACTGTCCATCCATGGGCAGCTACTCCAATGATAATGGGGCCAACTTGTGGTCCCAGAGAGCATTTATCGTCCTCTCCTACGCTAATTGGTCCGGGGAGGATGAGGGAGAGAAGTGCAAGAAGACAGTCAACTGTTATTGACAACCTGTTCCTGAATAACTATATAACTAAGATGGATGGCGATGAATCCATGTGGCCCACGTGGAATAGTACTTGTCATATCTGTCCTTGCATTGGGCTAGCCATTCCTCAGAGATCCGAATTCCCGATACCTGTCCGCTCCACTCCTCCATCGTGGGGACAGCGGTCTTCTTCCAGTAACGTGGGATCAAGCATTTGGCCGCGTTGAGGAGGTGAGGGCGAAGGCTAGATTTATATTTAGACATGGTGTTGGGTACAGAGTGAAGTAGGAAAGGGGCTGGTGTAAGAGGTATGTCCATGTCTAGGAGGGTTTTGATTTCAGCCTGAATCTGTTGCCGGTAAGGTTGAATTGCAGGGCAGTCCCACCAGATGTGTAAATGGGTACCTATCATTCCACAGTTGCGCCAACAAAGTGGGGATACTGAGGGGTAGCTCCGGTGTAGGCTGTGGGGGACTCGGTACCACCGGGTGAGGAGTTTATAATTTGTTTCCTGGACTTCGAGTCTATGGAGTAGGAGTGGGTATATTTAAGGATGTTGGTAGATTCTGCCTCCGAAAACCTTACCCCCATGTCCCCCTCCCAGTCTGCCAGGTAGTTAAGTGGTCCAAGGGAGTCCTGCTGCAACAGGAGTTTATAAAGCAGGGAGAGGGACCTGGGGGGGTGGCTACCCGGCATCGCATAATTGCTCGAATGGAGTGAGAGAGTCGTGGGGTCGCACCCGGGACTCCAGAGAGCAAAGTGTGAAAGTTGTCTGTGTCTCCAAAAGTCGAATGGATACGACCCCCAGTTCCGACGCATCTCCTCAAGGGACAGTAACGAGGTCCCCGTCAGGAATTTGGAAAGGTTTATCCATCCATCATCTACCCATCTGCCAAGGGATTGCAGGCGTTCACCTGGGGGAAACCATGGAAACCCACCTATTGGGGCTACGGGGGATATGTCGGGTGCCAGTCGGCCCTGTTTGTTCGTGCGGTCCCAGAACCGTAGTGTGTGGGAGGTGAGTGGGGAAGTGGTGGGGGCTAGACCCCTGAATTCCGGTGGAAGCCATGGTGCATGGGCCAGGTTCCGACCTGCCATACTTTTCTCCAGTGCCACTCACAGCTTGTCCCCCACCCGAAAGTGCCAGTCTAGGACTCTCTGAAGTACCGCAGCCTTATAGTAAAGGTGCAGATCCGGGAGGCCCAATCCACCCGACGCTTTCACTCTCCGTAAAATGGAGAATGCAATTCTGGGTTTCTTCTTCCGCCACACGAAGTCTAAAAGAAGACTACGGAGACGGCGAAAAAACAGGTGGGGGACCACTATGGGGAGCATCTGAAAAAGGAAAAGCAATCTAGGCAGGATCGACATCTTCAATATGTTTACCCGCCCTATCCAGGAGAATGCATCCCTGTCCCAGGATTTGAGGTCTGACTCTACTTGTTTAAGGAGCGGGGGATAATTTAGGTGATATAGTTGGTCCGGGGTATGAGGCAGGTGGATACCCAGGTATTTGATACACGTGTGAGCCCATATAAAGGGAAAAGCTTTCTGAAGGCTAAGTATTTGAGGGGCCGGGACAGTTACCGGGAGGATTTCAGATTTTGAGAAATTAATTTTAAAGTTGGAAAGGGCACCGTAAGTATCGATCTCTTTAAGTATGTTAGGCAGGGAAATAAGAGGCTGGGTGACGAACAATAGGACATCATCGGCGTATGCCGCAAGTTTATGCTCCGTTGAGCCCACAGTGACCCCATGAATATCTGGGTCAGAGCAGATCTTTCTCAGAAGGGGCTCAAGGGTGAGGGCAAAAAGTAGGGGGCGAGAGTGGACATCCCTGCCTGGTCCCGTTACTAACCGGGAACGGGGAGGACAGGGCGCCTTTCACCCTCACTCTTGCTTCGGGGGACGTGTATAGGGAAGAGATCTAAGATCGCAATGTAGTTCCCAGTCCACGGCTGCGCAGTACCTCTTCCAGGAACACCCAGTCCACCCTGTCAAACGATTTCTCTGCGTCGAGAGAAAGAAACAAGCAGGAGAGAGGGGGAGACATAGAGCGGGCCCAGTGTAGAATGTGTGTAGCTCTAAGGGCATTGTCTCTTGCCTCCCGTTGGGGTATAAAGCCAGTTTGATCAGGGTGGACTAGGGTCGGCAGGAGAGGACTCAGTCTGTTTGCCAGTATCTTAGAAAATATCTTGACGTCCACGTTAATCAGGGAGATCGGGCGATAGCTTTGGGGTTGCGTGGGGTCCTTCCCATCCTTGGGGATGACCGAGACGTGGGCCATTAGCGCTTCACGGTGGATAGATCCCCCGTGGGCTAATGTATTAAGGTAACTACAAAAATGAGGGCTTAAGAGTGGGAGAAATTTATGATAGTATGCCTTCGTGTACATGTCGGGGCCAGGGCTCTTGTTCCCTGGTAAAGACTTAATCACCCCTTCAAGCTCTAACGAGGTGATGGGCCTATCCAGCGTCTCAGCCATCCCCGAGGGGACAACGGGGCCCCCGGCTGCGGCCAGGTAGTGGGTTTGGTGTTTTTGACAATTTTTAACATGTTCAGCCGAACCGCCAGCAAATTGAACATGGATGTGTTCAAGCTATACTATTTAGGAACAGCTCAGTGAGTGTGGTATGTAAATATTGAAACCAGCCTTTCTCAACCAGGGTGCCGTAGCACCTTGGGGAGGGGGGGGCCTTCTCTGGCTTCCTCAGGGGTGCCTCGAAATTTTTGCAAAGCGTCATGCACTTCCATGGCACAAGTGGGCCAGCTGCCTGCAACATGAAAACAAAGCTAAGGAGGGTGGGGGGGACTGCTGATGTAAAGAGGGACCCTTATGTAAAAGAGGGGCTCCTGGTTTGAAACAGGGCTTCTGTTTGAAGAGAGCTTCTATTGTAAAAGGGGGGACTCTGATGTAAAGGGGGGAACACCACATTTTTTGTTCTTTTTATGCCCCCCACCTTCAAATCCATACTAGACCGGTATCTCTGATAGGCATCTAGTATGGATTTTGTGGGGGGGGCATACATTGGTTTTATTATTTGCATTTACATTTTAGACTGGTGTGCCTAGAGATTTTGCATACTTTTGAAGTGTGCCCCAACTGAATAAAAGGTTGAGAAATGTTGATTTATGTTTCAGTTAACTTGAGACCTACCTCCATGTAGCCATGAGCCGATGTGTCCTGGATTAGTAGATTGCATAAGAGTCACATCCTGTATCTATTAATTTGCCTTCTCTAGAAACTGGAGGACATTGGAGTATCTGTTGACATTTCCTAGCCAATTTCACAGGTTGTGTTTATTTACATTGATACATTTACTCTTGTTTTTTATTTTTCTTGCAGAGTTGTTGATGTGGTTATTCTCAATGCCTGTCATTGTACAGGTCTGAAGCTTTGGAAGAACACTTGGATTTCTGGAATATGAGGTTGGATTTTTTTTCCTTTCTTAATATACTGCATACTACCTATTCCAAACTGTTGCATTTATGGTTAATGGAGAACTATGTGGTTAAAGGCTTTTCCCCATAGTTCTCCTATGGGAGAACTTGCGTCCTCCCGTCACCCAAAGCTCAGTATACCGCGAGCTACAGCTCGCGGTATACTGAGATGCCGCAGCCAGAACGTATCCCGACAATTCTGTCTGAATCCACCCAGCTGCGTGAGTGACAGCTAGAGGCAGAGCCAGCTGTACCCGCCCCTTCCCCCGTCCGTTCTGCCAGTCAGCGCTGGAGGATCGGACAGGGGAGGGGGAAATCCCTGCAGGGAGCTGTGACAGTCACGGCTCTCTGCACGGATAGATCGAGAAGTGAGCGAGCGTCGGTATGTGTTCACTCACTTCCCGATCGACTGAGCCAGCCTGTGACAGTTTCATTGTCACAGGTCGGCTCAGATTATGAGGCTGAGCGAAAATCACTCGCCTCATAATTCTCCTTTAATTATTTATATTGTTCTGACTTCTGGTGTTGTTCAATACATTAGACATTGTGCTGCATTCTCTCAGGTTGACACTAGGGTCTAAAGCATCTTTCATTGAATGCAATCACTATGCTCCATGTAGCATAATAGGAACATTTAACAGTATATTTTTGGTTTCGGAAGCACTCCAGTCAAATTAAATGCCCACATTATTTGTCAAATTGAGAAGCTGTTGAAATTCCTACATGCTTGGGTTACCTTGTGGGAGCTGTTAATGTACAAATTTAGTGTATGGCACCTTCACAAACTAGGTATCTTTTGTCCATTCTGTTTCTCAATTAAGAGAAATGTTGAATGTGATGCAGATTTTCATGTTTTCACTCACTATAACTGCAACCCTTATGTTTCTGTTAGTCACACACCTCAATCAATGTGGCATCTCTTCTGCCTTGATTCTCTAGAGCAGGGGTAGGCTACCTTGGCACTCCATCTATGCTGAATTTTCATAATGCCTCTGGGAGTCATGCCTGTGGCTGTCAGTCTTGCATTGCCTCATGGGACTTGTAGTTCCACAACCACTGGAGTGCCAAGGTTGCTTACCTCTTTCCTAGAGTTTAGCAGCTGACCAGACCAGCTTTTAAACATCAAGAAGCAGCATTCATTGTAAATGATATAATTAGTATTGGAAATAGCTTGGAAACCTTTTGACTTAAAAGAGAACCAAGGGCCGACCTTTTTTTGCCCATAGTTCTCTTCAGGGTCACAGGAGGACATATACTAATGTCCTTCTGTGACCCAAACCTCAGCATATAGCGGGCTATTGCTCGCTATATGCTGACAGCACAGAGCCGCACAACAGTCAGGACGGTTCCCGACAATATTGTTGGGATCCACCCCGCTGGCTCCCCGCTCTACAGGCAGAGTCAGCTGTGTCCGCCCCCTCCCCGTCTGTTCCTCCAATCAGTGCTGGAGGAACGGAGAGGGGAATCCTTGTGCGGAGGGGTTGACTGACAGTCACCGTTGTTTGCTGGGAAAGGATCAGGAAGGCAGTGATCTGCAGTATGTGTTCGCTGACTTCCTGATCAATAGTGCCGACCTGTGACAGCTTCAGTGTCACAGGTAGACTTGAATTATGGGGATGAGTGTAATTCAATCACCCTAGAATTCTACTTTAATATCACTTTGATGGAAAATAAATATTTTGGATACAGATTATACAAATAGTGCTTAGTTTAGTCCTCTTTTTGTCAGTCATACCACACTATATTCGTCCATACCTTTGCACTCAAATCTTAATGGCTTTTTGGTAGAAAGTTAAAGCTGAACTATGAGGTGAGTGAGGATTCCCCCCCTCCCCTGTCTGATCCTCCAGCGCTGACTGGAGGAACGGACGGGGGAGGGGGCGGGTAAAGCTGGCTCTGCCTCTAGATAGGCAGAGCCAGCTGTCATTCACGCAGCTGGGTGGATCTCGACAGCATTGTTGGCATCCGTCCCGGCTGCGGCGGTCTCAGTATATAGCAAGCTGTAGCTCGCAATATACTGAGCTTTGGGTTACAGGAGGATGCTAGTATATGTTCTCCCGTGACCCTTAAGAGAACTATGGGGAAAAACAGTTACCCCATAGTTCTCTTTTAAACTAACACTGTCACATCTGTTGAAGAGAGGGGGATTTTATTTGTATATGTTGTTTATTATATCCATGTTAAACTGAAATGGAGACATGTAATTAGAGATTACAACAGTAGAATGTTATCAATTTAACATGGTGGGAGATACTGATAATAAAAAAGAACTTTCCAGAAAAACAATAGAAAAGCAGTGTCTCCTTCAGGGGCAGGTCAGATCTCTGCTGCAGACTGACACAAGATGTTATGTCTAAGATCAGCTGAATCTTGAAAGCGGTTTGACAGGTTTTATAAGAAAGAAGACCTGCAGGAAGTGTTCATCCATAGCATTAACTAGATTAAATATTTGCTGCATGCCTTCAATGGCTACTGCCGCACAAAGCCTTTTTTATTCATCTGCCAGCCACCAATATACACATTTAATAATTACATATCTGCAAGATACTCATAAAAGCGGATAGCCTAGCTAAATACATTTGAACTATAACCAAGCGCTGTGCGTGATGCCATCAATATTTCAAAACAGGTCTAGATCAGAGGCTGTTCAGAGGGCATATACAAGGCTTCTTTAACCCAGAATTCAGAACCAATGCCATGGTCCCTTCTAACATTTCCGTGGTCTCTAAACTATTTTTCTGACATGATAGTAGCTTCTATAATGGTATGTTTAACATATGTGGTCTCTTACAGTCTTTTGTGACAGTCTTGTAATGGATGTGGAAAAATAGGACATGTCCCTGGCACATCTTCTTATATAAGCATGCTGATTATGATTGGATTGTACCCATTAAAGCATAGTAAGCCACCTTCACTTTTGGCCATGACATGCTTAACACCCCTTGTGACCCTATCTATTTTTTTCCCAAGGTTGATGTTTCTGTTTGAGGTGATGCACTTTAGTATTCTCACCTTGCACACTAAAGGGAATTTTCCTTGAAAATATAATATTCTTATTATTTTACATAAACATTTAGAATTAGCCATTTTAGCGGACTATCATGAAATGCAGAAGCGTCTTTTTTCCCCTTGTAAACATGAACTGTTTTATTCTCGCCATTATTTCCTTCCTCTGCTACTGTAGCTGCAAATTAATTGAGCAATTTGCCTTTTATTGTTTGTAACACAGCACGTGGGCTATGATGTGCAGATAACGATAGGATCTCCAGTGTTATGTGAAAATCCGAGAGCTCTCTTTTTAGGCTCTGTAGGATGTTCTACTGTGACACCTTCTTTTATAGTACTCAGCAGAGCTAGATTTACATTTCAGAAGCCTATAGGCTCAGGAAACCTGGAAAGAAAATGTTCTTTAATGATCATGAGCTATAAACAAAATAGGCACTTCACTTAAAGTGTGCAAACTATGCATTCCTATGTTCACATTGAGCAGTGCATACCACAGAAAAAAAAACATTTTAAAAAACCATGCAAAACAATAAGCAATTCGTTTATATTGCCAACCATATACAGCTTCTTCCCCATAATAACAGTGTGCTACCTCGATAAAAGAAAAATAAGCAATATTGCTAACAAAATATAATTCAGTACAACATACTGGGGTTGATTTAGTAAAGGCAAATGGACATTCACATTGCAAGGGAATCTGCACCTTGCAGGGGAGGTTTCCCTTTGCTTAGTGAATCTGGGAAAATGTCACTTTGCCAAGAATACCAAATCACATGCATAGAAGCTAAGCAACCAGTATTTTGTTTTTGCACATGATTGTGTGATATAAGTCAGCAGAGCTTCCCCTCATTCAATAAGCTAAGGGGAAACTTCCTCTGCAAAGTGCAAAACAAACAAACAACCTATTTGCCTTCAGTAAATCAACGCCATTGCATCAAAAGGCAGACGTAAAAAATATGACCAGCAAGAAATTAGCCAGCCCTGTCTCTTGAGTAGGTGTCCCTTCTGTAGTATTATAAGTATACTATGCCTTTATTACTAAATAAGGCTCTGCCCCCCAAACTTGGCTCATCTTTTAAAAAAAAGGTGTATCTTTTTGATTTTCAGCCTTTCTTTCCTACTACCTTTCTGCTATCACTACACTGTTATATCTTGCATGGCTACTGCTGCCAATTTGTATGTAAGCTCAAAATCTGTTTGACTTCATTCCTCACTGCATACAGTTTTCTTAGCAGATCACTTTTTTTACTTCCATAGTTTCTTACCCGGAAATCCAGTAACACCACTGTTGTAGACTGACAAGGCTAAGTAACTGCATTCCAATTATCAGTAGCATTGTCAGCCTACCATGCACACTCCTTCAGTTGGCCAATGGGCTGCCTATAAGGTCTACCAGATAGACAGTCCGACCACCGTGCTAAGCATACTGAAAATATATTTAGGGTTGACATAAAATGTAAGCAATTTTCATGCAGAATCCTCATATTTTAATCCTGACAAGTCTGAATTCTGATTAAACTGACACTAAACTCAGGAGTTAAATCTTAAAAATGCATTCAAGTAGCTTGACTATTAACAAAAATGTATCTTGTCAGTGTATCACTCAGCTGTAGATCCTCAAATCATCTTTGAATTGGTGCTGACACTGTCCTTCCTTCTAGAGGGTGGCTACTTTAGTTCTCTACCACTCCAAGCTCACTCCCGTGATGGACTAGAATATCAATACAGATTAGTAAACTAAACCTGAGATTGTAGTCCATCACAGAAGATGAGTGTCACTTTAATGTGCATGTTGCAAGCACTTGTCCACCCTTATAACCCTATTTGTAATATGATCAATTTGCATATGGGAGAGACTATAGGGTACATTTTCTGGATACTTACTCTTGTTGTTTGCCTTATTTTCCTCATCAGTAGCCAGGTGCTCCTACCCTTTTCACACAGACTTTGAAAAGCAATGTCTACAGAAAGAATTGACAAAGTCTTCAGTAAGCTTTCAGCTATATTTGTAAAGTTGGTAAAGCACCCTTCAGCTGCCATGTGTTGAATTGAGATCTCAATGAAAGTGCTGGCTGCTTTTTAAAGAACATTAGCTATCTTATGTACTACTTGAAGTTTGCTGCAAACCTGGCGACAGCTTATTTAAAGTAACATTCAGCACTCCCAATAAGATGTGTGTTCAACACTTTAAAGCTGGCCATACATGGCTAGAATTATGGACATTTTCTGCAAACTCGGACGAAATTTGAGCTGTAGGTGGTCCTATTGCACCACCACCACCAAGCTCTGCAAACTTCAATCTCAATTAAAGTAGCTGGGTGGAAAATTATCAGGTGAACAGAGAATGCATCCTATATGCATTTTCTGTTAAGGTATTCAGACAACCATGGCAGCTGCATGTTTGAGAACACAATGGTCGGCAGGTAGACATCCTTGCTATTTTGCATGGATGGAGAATTGATTGATTTCTCTCATTCAGCCGTATGTGGCCTTGCCCAGCCTTGTATAGTTAGTTTAGTTCTGAGCCAAAACAGTTTTAATGTGATATTAAAGTCAAGAGGATTTAAAGCTATTTCAAATGCTGATTACATCACTTACAATGGATGTTGCTCCTTGATGTGTAAAGGTTTTAATTTCCTGCAGAATCATCTGGTCTCCTGAGCACTGGCCCTGATATCCTATTTTAGAGTGGCTGCTTTCCCTTCCAGGGTCCTATGGAGCCACCCTTGTGAGTGCTAGTTAGCTGTGTGCGTCTCCAGAAACACACAGGTACAGCAAGGTAAGCCACTCCCCTCCCCCCACTTCTCCCAGCTGGTAGATGGATAGATGGATGGCTACTGGAGACTCTTCTGTCCCGTGTGATCTTGTACTGACATGATGTTCAGGGAAGTGGACCTGAGAGTTGGAGCCAGCTGTTTGGAATTTTTGCCCAAGCACTTAGTCATCAGTTATCCTAAGAAATCATTTTATGGGCAATGTATATTTGTTTGATCTGGATTCATTATTGAAAAAAAGATTGCAAGTTTAATACTACTTTAAGAAAGTTGCTACAAACTTGCTAAAAGCTTAGTAAGTACTTCTTGTACACTTTGTCCTTGAGACTATCTTTTGCAACCTAAAATACGTGTGAACTAGGCATTAGGCTGATTTTAAATTTCACATATGCAGCAGATACACTAAAATATATCAAATTAAGGTTTAACATTTGCCTGGAGTTCTCTTTTCTCAAACTGTTTTTTAATTGTACTGCAGTTTTCACATTTCTAATGTGTTGGTGTGATTGTGCCTTAAGAGGAAACTAAATGTCTGCAAACATCACTGGAGAAAAACTTTTAGAAGTCTTCCTGTAATGTTGACTTAGTTTCCCCACTCTTTGCATGACACTTACATAAGCTATAATTCAATGCTGTGAGAACTGCAATAGATTAATTTCCACCCCCAGAACTACACTATGAATTCATGACAAGAGAACTTAATTCAAGTTCAGGTGCACTAACCCGTAACAGAGCTTGATTAGTGACTGCTAGCTGACTATGTAATTTTACTTATGCCTGAACATGCCAATGCCTCATTCCAATAATGAGAACATCTCAGCAATTAAAAGCTGCCTGTATTATTGTTTCTGTAAAATTAACTATTAAAATACTTATCTGAGCTCATAGTTGATTGAGGTATTATTATATTATGCCCTAAAGAGGAATTCTTTTCTGGTAAAGTTAGCATGAAATGTTTCAGCATCCAGTTCCAATAAAATGTAATGTAAAGACATGTTCTTTCAGTTTTAGATAAAGTTTCCCTTGCCAAGTTTTAATTGCTGCCCGTGTGCCTCTTATAGAGATTCACTCTCCCTTATTGTCCCGATCGCTAATGTCACTGGTACTGAAAGTGAGGGAAAATCCAAAATTTTAAGTTGCCACCAGAACAGGAATAAAGGAAATCGGGACACTAATTTTTTTGTGAATACGGGACTGAAAGTGAAGATTTCCTAAAGGAGAATCTCCAGAATTGGACACAGATAGCAAAAAAGGCAGAGGTTTTACTGTGTATGCTTAGCAAAAATGTTTTTGTGATAGTTTTTGATCGGTTGGAACCCCTGGCAGCTCATCCAGGGTTGACAGCGTTTTACCAGACAGGAAGTAATGGGAAATCTCCAACAGCAAGACAGAGGAATAAAAATGTCCTTCTTTAGTAGACTAGGGAAAGGCTAGAACCCCTGTCAGATTTTCAGTTTTTTTTTTCTGTGTTCCTGTTGCAGATTTTCCCTCACTCCCTGAATGGTGAAATGATTGTCAACACAACAGGAACTGAAGGTAAATCTCTCTAGCGGAGCCCTAGGTAGCAGTAAAATCCCAACAAGAGTTCTTAAACTTCCCTACTCTATCCAAGACTAGAAAGGTCGTTTAGCCTGACATGTACTTTAACCATTCCCTACTCTATCCAATTGAAAGAAGTTATTCCCTTTACATAAACACTAAGAAACGTAGCTTCTTAGTAGCTGACAACTCAGGCAACAATGGGGTATAAAATACATAGGCTTTAGCAGTATAAAAGGAAATGCATAGTGGTTGTGTACATATTTACTTTCTTTATTGTGGTGAGCACTAAAAATGCATATTGTATTTTAAAATGTTTGTTCTCTTTTCTAGTCAGGAAAATACGAAACATTGAATATGAATATTTTATATTTATTATGAGTATTTTATATTCAGCTACTAGGTGGAGCTCACTTTCAAATGCTTTTCAGAATAATATTTACTGATGTTTAAGAAGCTCTGTAGCTCAAGTTGAAATGTACACAAGTAAAGAATTAGTCAACATAAACAAAAATTGCCTTAATTTAAATCCAGCATGTGTATGTGTGCATTTGTGCAAATTGTGGGTTTGAATCTCATGAATTGTCAATGGAGCGACTTTTTTATAATGTAAAATGATGCTTTCTCCTTGGGTGCATTGCTTTACAATTAAACACATTGGATTGTAGTTAATACCACATTTTACCACTCTTTAGGGATTATTATTTCATTTTCCAAGGGGTTAGGGTTTCACATTGACCTGAAACTTAACTTTGGCTTTTCTATGGTCTGGATCTTGAAAAATCTATTTATAAATGATTACTGGATATTCTTGTTTACATGAATGCCCCATCACTTAGTTTCTTCTGCATTGTGTACAGAACTCAATTATATAACATTAAGTGGAGTGAGATGCTCTTTCCAATGGATTATGTTGTAATACACAATAATAAACAAAATTATATTCTTTATGGCATAGTATATATATATATAATAATAATCCGACTAAAAGGAGACTGAAGTTGTGGCTATTGAAACCAATTAGGAATTTACTTTTTTTTTAAACTTTATTAAAAATGTAATTTAGATTCTTAGTGGTTGCAATGGAAAACATTTGTATACATTTATATATTGCAAAACTGTAAAATACCGGTCATCTTTTTATGATTTAGTATCATTTACAGCTACTTAGTTTTTTTAACATATACATAGTGCTAAATTGTGACTAGTTTCCCTTATTGTGCTGTTCCCTGATATTCAATCCAGCCATTTGAGTTTTAAATAGCTTATGGAACAGTGCCACAGATACAGAACCTCATGTTGCATTCCGTTTTACATTATTCATTAATGGAAAATCTCTAGCAGTACATGATTTGAACAGAAAGCCACATTTTGTCCTGGAACCGGATTCAAACTTTCCAAAACCAGGTCATGGGAAATTTTCTTTTTATTGGAACGTTGGCTTATGACAGAAACTATGAGCATTTTGTGTTTTTATAGTTCTTGCTCTGTTGGACTGTAAAGTTTCCCTGCAGAGCATGGATCGGAGGTGGCTTGGAAATGAAGGTGTAGTCATGTGTATATATCAGTCTTTTTCAAAATTAGCATGTGCTCATCATTATCCATGCTAGATAATTTTTTTAGTTATCGTCAATTTTGCTTCTGCCTTGTTTGATGTGGATTTGTTACAGCAGCTAAAAATGTCAAGTGTGTGGGTTGAAGTATCATTGTGGGCATTGAGGGACTGGATCATAGGTTCAGGTCCAAGACAAAACAGAGACTGAGAGCAGATTCCAGATAAGTGCAGACAAAGCATGAATGCTTTGTATTGGCAACAGGTGACAGACAGCTATCACTGAGGTACAGGATCTAGAAGTGCAAGGAGATAGGTTAGGTCGCAGGACAACTTCCAAGTAGTGGTCATCGGGATTGCAATTTAGGCAGCAGCTGATAGGTAAAGAGTAGACAGAGTACCGGTTAAGAAGCAGAATTGTTGTCAGATTCAGCTCAGCTCAGAACAGGAGGCAGTCAAATGTCAAAGAGCCAGGTAGAATTTCTGATCCTATCAAATGCACTGCACTGCACACTGCAAAGGTCAAGAATTATACCAGGTCAGAAGGACAAAAAAGGTGGGAAATCAATACAGTCAGAAAATTGCTAAGTAAACTATCTGGGAAGAGACTTTCTTCAAGATGGATCATCTTAAAGGGACCACACACTTGCTGTATCTTTCCAAGTTTAGTACCTTAAAGAGACAGTACATCAGCTGTCACTTTGTTGCTTTGGAAAGTAATTTGTTACATGCACAGTTGTTCAGGGTCCCAATGCAGACCCATGAGCTCACCATCAGACTATATATTTGGAACTTATATTATAGTTAGCTCAGCTAGATAGGGAAAAGTGAACTGTTATATTACTTTTGTGCTCTACATTTGTTTTGCTCCAATGCCAATATTAATTTATTATGTAATATTTTAATTTATTATTATTTATTCAATGATTGAACTTGCTGCTCTGTTTATACTAACCAGTTTTCTGTATTTAGCTGGTTCAACAAAAGGACACACTTTTACGTGTTTAAATAAGAAATAAAATAGATTGTAATAAAGGGGTAAAAAACAGAATTTCTTATACATACTATTGATTTTATTAATTTTTTGCTACATTGATTATTGCATACTCTTTTCTAGCTAGGATTTTCACTACTTCACAAATAGAAAACAGTAAAGGCCCAGTCTGAATTAAGATCACTGTCTGGTGAAGTGAGTCATTGCCCTTCCTGTACACCTGTTTCCTGAAAAACACCTTTTCCTGTCACTGATCACTGATGGTTTTAAGGCAGCATGCAATCCACCTTTATTACCTTTACATCCCACTTTTCCTCAGAGCAGGGACAGGTAATTAATGATTGCATTTATGTTTACTTTCCTTATTTCTTTCTTCCAATGTTTATTGTAGGTTGGAAAACAGAAAGAACGCAAAGCCTACAGCGGTACTCCTGGCACAGCATTACTCTCTGTTAGTTCCTCGGTTTACTAGTGCTAGAGTGTTTTTCAATTCTGGAGCAGTTTATATTAATTTAATCAGTTTACTTCAGGGAGGTTCTCAGTCTAGCAAAAGTTGTTTAATAATAATAAAATTAATATTAACAAAAAAAGATCTTGATGATGCCTGTCTTATTCAAGAAAAAAATAATCCATAGAAACACACTTGCTTGAGGGAAGAGATAAAGTGGCACATATCTCTGCACTGCTGGGTGGCTTCTGCTTTAGGGTTAAGTATACCTAAGATAGGGATTATAATCAATATTTTTCATGCATTGCCAGTTTAAGAATACTGCACAGTAATCAGGCTGAGGAGAGAACATGGCAATAGCTCCTAAGTTCAGAATTTTAAAAAGAGGCACATGTGACATGGAACTGATATGCAGCATGCATAGTGCACCATGATGAAAAGTCGGCATGACTACATTGGACTGACTATTTAATAAGGGTTAAATAACAAATAAAGTGAGAGCCCACTTGCAGTATACACTGCCTACGTATGCTGCAGTCCTCATACCCACAAATAACTGTGCTGCAAGTGACTGTCTCACAGATGCACAAACATTTATGGATTGACGCAAATAGGGTGCAGGGGGTCAGGAGTATGTAACATGCAAAATGCAATGAAGGGTATGTGACATACTGCTTTATACAATGTTGGCCAGCAGGAAGTAAAAATGCCCATCATTGGTAGTCAGCAGGAGGAGCATCCGCTTAAAAGGGAGCAGAAGTGCCAGTGGTCATTGGTAGGACAAATGCCTCAGTGTTAGTAGGAGGAAAAATATGCCAAATTATTCAGTTGGATCAAGTAAACCCCAGCATTGGAATTCAGTGGGTTTAAGAAAAACCCTGCATTGGTGTTTAGTGAGTTCTTGAAAAGGCCTAGAATTGGTATTGGGTTACTTACTTGAAGAAGTCCTCTGTGTCCTGCTTCACTAGCCCTTGATTACTTCACCACTGAAACTATGCAGGTACAATTGAGGAGGTCAAGCTTTGCACATTGCACTTAAAGGAGAACTATGGGGTGAGTAAATTACACTCATTCCCATAGTTAGAGCTGACGTGTGGCACTGAAACTGCTGATCGGCTCACTTCCCGATCATCTCCCTGCGTAGAGCGCTGCAGGGATCCCCCGACCCCCCTCCCATCTCCGATCCTCCAGCACTGACTGAAGGGACAGATGGGGAGGGAGCGGGCACAGCTGTCAATCAGCCGGCTGGGTGGATCTTGACAGTATTGTCGATATTTATACTTCCTGCCCTCCTCTGCCAAACAACTTGTTCTGCTTCTCTTACCAAAATCAGCTGGCTCGTGTTACTATTACTCAAGGCTAGATGTCACATCTGCACAAGACATAATGAGACTGGAAGTAGAGAGGCAAAAAGATAATTTTTTTTTAATTGTCAATGCCTAGAAGAGTAGGGACAATGTTATATGAGCTTAGTTCTAGATATACAAACCCAGAAAGGCTGAGATAAAACTACATGGTACACTACTGCACCAAGGAAAATGCATAAACTCTGCAGGAACAGTAACATGAGGACCCAGCAGGATTGCACTGGCAGGCAGGGTGGCATTCTGACAGCTTTTACCATACACTGAATGTATTATTGATGTGCCGGAAAGTTTATGCCACCTCTGGCATCCTTACCGCCCTAGGCTACAGCCCTATGTTAATTGTTCAAAAATGTAGTCCTGTGTGTACCACAGACTTGAGTTGCATGCAGTATCTAGAAACTGATTAGTAAACAAAGGAAACATTATACATTGTTATGTATAATGTATACAATATATATAACGGGTAGAAGGGTGAGAAATAATTTAATTTGAGGGAAAACCTCTCCTAGGCTCTGCTGTTTAATAATGGCTAACTCTGTATACTCATCTAAATTACATGTGGGGAGGTCTCTAAACAAGCCTGAAAATGAGTGAGGAAAAATGGGCATCTGTGATACGCCATGAGGTGCAAATCTGAAGCTAGTGACAGCACTGCGGCTGAGTCAACATCTGCTACAGTCTCTCTATTTAGCTGGAGACTTCGAGCTTCAAGACAAGCATGCATCATATTGTTCTGAATATCTCTGCAGGGCTCTATAACTGTGTAGGTTTGATTTATCAAATCTTGCTTTGCCAGAAAGTACAGCAAAACACTGCAGGAAAAAGCAAAAGCTTTTACACTTTAGAGAATTCTGAAAGATATTAAAACAATATAAAAGGAACTATGCTCATGTCTGCATTTTTTTTTTGCAATTACGTATGAAGGATCATTATCATGTTTATATATTGTTAGTAATATACAGTTTTATAAAAATACTTTTTATTACATTTTTGCTAATATATTTGTATCTATCATCTACTGAATTATGATTTGGGAAATATGCTTTCTATTATTGCCACTCTGCTTCTAAATATGCAAGTACCAGGGACAGCTGTGGTGGAGACCATTCAGACCCAACACCTGATTCTAATGTTCATGGATTTGAAATGGTGGTAAAAATAGGGGGTGTACTTACTTTTCCATGTGACAGATATGCATTTTCATTCAATAAAGCTAGCCATACACCTATAGATTACCTGCATATTTTCTATGGTCAGATGGAAAAAGTGCAACAGATTCCTCCATCTACGCTAAACTGTGTGGATGGATGAATCTCCCACTGGGCCAAGCTTCAGTATCTTGCTAGTCCGTCTCGCTGGCTCACAAAATACCTGAGCAATCTGATTGGAGGCAGGCATTGTTCAGATATTTTGACAGCCAGCAGGGCCAACTAGCAAGATACTGAAGCTTGGCCCAGTGGGAGATTCCTCCATCCACACAGTTTAGCGTAGATGAAGGAATCTGTTGCACTTTTTCCATCTGACCATAGAAAATGTGCGGATAATCTATAGGTGTATGGCCAGCTTTAGAATATGAGAATATATACACCATGCCAATTTTCTGTGCGTTTGCATATCATCTTTATCTATAGGCAGTGTTTGAATGAAGATCTTATGTTTGCATGTTCAAATATGTTGAACGTCAACAAATGTAAATATTTATGTATCTAAATACAGTGAGGGGAATTTATCAAAGCTGGAGAAGACATGAAGTGGATCAGCTGTGCATGGCAACCAATCAGCTTCTCTCTTCAGTTTGTTCAGTTAAGATTTGAAAATGAAAGAGAGAAGCTGATTGGTTGCCATGCATATCTGCTCCAGTTTTTGTCTGCTCCAGGATGGATAAATTCCCCTCAGTGTATTTTGGTCATCAAAAGAAAATGTGTGCCAAATGCTTGTTGAGAAAAAGGCTTAAAAATGAAATAGTTTGTAAATGTATTTAATGTGTACCTGACTGGGTGACTGTTGACTGAGTTCAATAGATCTGTGAACTGCCAATTAGTCAAGGCACTGAGACCTACAAAGCCAGTGACTGAGAACTATTCATGGTATTTAGCATACAGGTTGGACTATTGCAAGTAATTCTCTACTGTTTACCATTGTGAGTACAGGGAAAAGACCAGCTTCATGGTTTACAATCTATGTGGGTGTCAAAGAAAGATAGTTCACTGGTTAGATCATTTACAGAAATAATAGTTTGTAAATGTATTTAATGTGTACCTGACTGGGTGACTGTTGACTGTGAACTGCCAATTAGTCAAGGCACTGAGACCTACAAAGCCAGTGACTGAGAACTATTCATGGTATTTAGCATACAGGTTGGACTATTGCAAGTAATTCTCTACTGTTTACCATTGTGAGTACAGGGAAAAGACCAGCTTCAAGGTTTACAATCTATGTGGGTGTCAAAGAAAGATAGTTCACTGGTTAGATCATTTACAGAAACACCACCAAAGTGGCTAGCTAAAGGAAGACAAGCAAACTGTGTATCAGGCCTCATTCACACTGCTAGGAGCTGGCCTATACAGATCTGTGCTGCATGCACAGCCGTATTGGGTCGCTCCCAGGAAGGACAGGTGTTGCGTGTGATTGTTCTTCTCTATGGGAGTACGCCGCCGTACGCTCACCCGAACTGCACATCCGTGCAGGTGTCCTTGCTCGGACGCAGACAGCATCCATCCTGCCTGCGTACGAGTGCGTACACCCGCACAGATGTGCAGCTCGGGTGAGCGTATGACCGCATACTCCCATAGAGAAGAGCAGGCTGCTGCGTACAATCACACGCAGCACCTGTCCTTCCCTGGAGTGGCCCGATACGGCCGTGCACGCCGCACGGATCTGTACGGGCCAGCTCTTAGCAGTGTGAATGAGGCCTTAAGCAAACAAAGCAGATGAATCTAAACATTACATTAAAGTACATCTTTCTCTTGAGGCATTTGTAAATTTCAAGCTGTTTACTTTAAAAAAAATACTTATTAAAAGCTGCAAATGTATCAACTCATGGGAACTCAGTGTTCTCAATACGAATATATGTTAAAAAAAAGTAAGCAAATGCTGCTTAAATAATTGAAAAGAATAATATGGTTAAAAAAATTTAACTGATTGTAATTATTTATTTCCTTTTTACATGCATCTGTAGGCTTAATTATTTAACACAACAAAGTTATATAGTTATATAGGTATTTGTGTCTATTGCCAGTTTGAATTTTAGAAAATAAAACCGTGAGACCGAGTGACTTTCAAATCAAGCAGTTGCATTTTGATCCTTTTTTCAGATGTGAAGGTTCTGGCAGCACGTACAATATTTGTACACTTCCTTGCCAGCACGATCATTATGCAAAGAATGTAGGTATTCAGTAAGCCAGTTGTCTGAAATGGCCAAGGAATAATTCGGATTATGGAACTGTTTAGCAGAACCGTACAATTTAAAGGAAAGCAAATCTGCTTTGCTTTTATTTGGCTTGTCCTTTTGACCCATAATTTTCCTCGTTTTCTCTGTGTGGCTTTTCCATAATAATACGTGATACCCATAAATCCTCCAAGCCATTTATTATTTCCACTTCTCCTTCAATCCATCTGTAACTAAGCTTTCATAATAGCACTACAAAAGAAAACACGATCTTGATCGTGGATTAAATTGAGCATTGCAGAGCGATGATGTGTGCAGCAAAATGAGAAAATACACAGTTTATTTGCAATAAAATAGTTATGGCTTACTTAAGCCCACCAGTCTGGTTATATAACCCACAACATTTATACCGTAAGTGGCCTTGTCAACAACTTCAGCACCTGGGAGCCAACGAAAAAATAAACATTTAAGATATTCCTTCTTTTTTCAGTCATGTAAATGTGAAATATTGCAGATTAATATTCCGTACATTTTTATCCAGCAAACAGAGTTAACAGCTCTTTTTTCCTTACAACCGGTTGAAAAAAAAGCATGTTATTTACAGAGATGACTAGAACAAGCTGCAATGCACACACAACTGAATGAGTCATAGCAGTGACTTGTACCTTATCAGAAGCCTTATGTGGTTTCAGTGAGACAAAGCCAGCCTCAAGGCAGGCAACCACAAACTCAATTCAAGAGCAAATGCATTAAAGGCACAAATTAATAGATAACTATTAAGGATCATTTAATAAAAAAAACTCACTTTATCCATGCCTCACTGCAGTGTTTTGTTCCTGTAAATGCATGTTTTTATTTATAGAAAGTGATGTAACTATTTGAAACAAGATATATATGTTATACTACCATATGTAGGTACAGGTGGTTGTTAGTAAAAGATTTTAACAACAAGATATAAAGTACAGTAATGTTATACCTGTAAAAAATGACTTTTCAGCTGTGATTGTGATACTTGCACCCTTGTCACACTATAAGGCTCAATATGTGGCTTTCCTATTGACTAATACATCTTCCTGTTTAACATGTCTACTCATTGTTCCATTAAATGATCATAACACTGCTAAAGTTCTCCTTATGCTCCTTTTTTTCCCGTAAGCCGCCTAAATATGCCTGAAAACATGTTATATTGACAGCATTGTGCAGTTAGACCCTTACAGGGTCACAGTGCATAACTTCCTATTCTCATGATGTGCATGGTCATATGTCCTAGTCACATGTGTCAGAGTTCCAGGAAGTGAAGGGAGAAATATAAATCTGCCCTTAGTAAAAAATGGCCAATGTGAGAGGAATGGAGAGGAAAAGAAAAAAAAAAAAGATATGCAAACAATAAAAAGCCTGCAATTATCCAGAAGTATCTGTTTGTAGATTGCCATTACTAAACATTTCTAAAGTTGCTCTTGTTATTTTGAAGATATAGGTAAAGGTCTTTTGTAAGTTGTAGGTAAAGGATCCCCATTGAGGCTTTTCCAATTCAAACA
This sequence comes from Nanorana parkeri, assembly GCF_000935625.1. Classification (NCBI taxonomy): domain Eukaryota; kingdom Metazoa; phylum Chordata; class Amphibia; order Anura; family Dicroglossidae; genus Nanorana; species Nanorana parkeri. The sequence continues at coordinate 1,839,898 of NW_017306346.1, read as the reverse complement.
ACAGTTTATGGTTGTAGGGAATTCTGTGTAGGGTTTCCTTAGTGTTCCCTTTGTCATCACTATGTCTAGGACTAATTGGTATAATTATAATAGCTATTAAGATGAATAGCTACATCATTGAACCTACTTAGGAGCACCGCTAGAAAGCAATAACAAGTCCTTCAAGCATTAGAAGCACTTGTAATCACAGAAATATTTTACCTATACCTGACTGATCTTTCCATTTTAACGAACATTGCTTTAGCATACTTGCTTAGTCCATTTGAAAAATCACATGAGAAGCACTGTCAGATCCCAGTACTACAAATGTCAAGTAGACACAATAATTTTTAAATACATTTAGGGTATTGATCAGGGACAGATTGATGATTAAGCAAGTGGCACCCGCCTATAGGTTCTAGAGACAAAGAGGCAGCTTTTCCCTTTATTTATTTCCCAATATTTATTGGCCATATTTTTTTTTTCCTAAATAGGTTAATTTCCATATTATAACAATATTCTAAGTGAGGTTAGTACGAGAAATAGAGAACAAGTACTTTGTAATAGATGTGATCCTAGAAGTAAGATACTTAGGTCCCTTTCACATGAGCATTCAGGTTGTCAGGTTTTCAGCCCTCCGCTTGCAGATGAAAAACGGACAACAATGCATCTCTATGGCCCCTTTCACATGGGCTGATCAGGAGAGGATCCATCAACAGATCCTCTGCTTATCACAGCAGTACGAAGCGAATGACATCTGTGTCCGTAAAGTTTTTTCCTCCATCTTACGGTGAAACGGCTGGACCCTATGTGTGCCCATGGAGAATCGGAAGTAAACGGACGTGCCTAGGCTAACCCTGAGCCTGGGCTAACCCTGAGCCTGAGCTAACCCGGTTTAAACGTATGCTTGTCTGTTTACACATGGCTGCCCGTAGACTTGCATAGAGTATCCAATCAAGTCCGGCTGAAAAACTGGCAGACTCAATTGTGCCGCTCATGTGAACGGGGCCTATGGCAATGCAGATGAAAAGTAATGACCATCAGTTTACATCAGGAAACACCAGTCAGTTGAGGTCCGCAATTTGAGACAGATTAACTCTCCGTTTTGACTGACCGGGACTGATTTAACATGATTTAAACTGATGATCCGTTTCCATCAGTTCAGGTTACGTCTGTTTTTTGGGACTGATGTTTTGATACAGCATGGCAAGCTCAATGCATGCTGGGGAAAGCAAAAAATCATGGGAGTTTACCATAGCAAAAAATTCAAATCGGATGTAAACTAAATTGACAACGGATGTGCAAACTGATAAAAACGGATTCAGTTTTCATTAGTTTTTTTGTATCTTGACTGAACTAATGATGCTCGCTTGAAAGGGGTCTAGGATGCCAAAGCTTGTGTGCTTTCAGGCTCCAACATGGTACTGAAGGTACCTAATGAACTAAAGAACTTGGGATGCACCGATATATCGGCCGCCAAAACATATCGGCCGA
>NW_017306346.1:1821508-1835510 GCF_000935625.1 Nanorana parkeri | reverse complement strand
TTTTTATTTCGGTTTCGTTTCGGTTTTGAAATTTCCATTTTAGTGCACCTCTATATAGAACCTATATAACCTAACATGCCTATTGAAAAGGAAACCTGTGCTGAGAGGAACAAATAGGCCATGACTAACCTGACCTGAACCATCAGTTTACATCAGGAAAAATCAGTGTCAGTTGAGGTCCGCAATTTGAGACGTATCAGCTCTCCATTTTGACTGACCGGGACTGATGTAGTCTGATGTAAATTGATGTAAACTGATGATCAGTTTACATCAAGTCAGGTTACGTCCGTTTTTTGGGACTGATGTCGTAATACGGCATGGCAAGCTCAATACATGCTAGGGGAAAGCAAAGAATCATGGGAATTTTGCATAATTATAAAGTCCAAAATGGACATGTTAAAAACGGATGTAAACTGAACTGAGAACCTTGACTGAACTTATGATGCTGGTGTGAAAGGGGTCTTAGTTGTCTGACTTTGATCTTCTTTTTTCTTTTTGCTGCCATTATTTAAATAGATCTTTTTTAGCTTTACTCCTGGAAACTCTGCTAAAACTTAGTAAACTTACAGACGATCTCTGGTAAATGGGAAGTATGACATAAACTGGCAAAAGTAAAAGCTGTCTGGGAGCTCTGCCAAACTGAATGTTGTTATAGTGGTGTTAAATTATTATGGGCAAAGCACCAAGTACAGAAAGTCAGATGGACACAGCTTCATTTAGGTCAGGGTATGGCAAAATGTTCAGATCTCCATGACTCTTTTGCCTTTAACTACGATTACCTAGTTCATGCATATCTTTAATTGGTAACAGAAAATGATCATTTTTAAAGGAATCTGTCTGGAAAGAAATCTAGGAGCTGCCATTACTGACTTGCTTTCTTTGTGCTGTTGTTGCTCTAGCTTTATTTCTTAGAGATTCACTAATGTGACTGACACCCGATATGTACATGCTTGTTTCAGGTCAATGACTCACAAAACATTGAGGAAAAGATGACAACTCTGGAAGTTAAACTTTCAAAGCAAGTCCATATTTTTATATTCCTGATGAAGTCCTTGGTGATATTAGGCAGGGATAGGTGATGTCACGCTGCATGTGGACGCTGCAGCTATTGTTCTGTGAAGCTGGAGACACTGTTTGGGAATGAGTTTCCCGGAAAACAGATCACTGCTTGTTATAATACACTTTATATATTGGTAAAATGAAATTCCTTCTGGGTTTTTTTATATATATATATATATATATATTCATTTTACATTTAAATGCGAAAACTTTTTTTGTGCGCGGGATAAAGTGGGGAAAGTTTTGAACCTTTTATAATGCATAGAATCCTTACTGGGGAGATTTACCTTTCACCAGATGTGGGAATATGGGCAGCTCTACCTAGAGCGAGGATGGCTGGACACTGTATGAGGTGATTTACTGCAGTTTGAAGTCCAGCCGTCCTTCCCTATCTCTCCTAACTGAAACGCCATACCTCAGTATGCAGCTCTGCCTGGGAGAGAATGTGTAGAAGCCTGAGCTTTGCAGCTGCCATCGAGTGATCACAATTGCAATGCTTTCCAGGCTTAAATGCAAGTTTAAAAGAAATGCATATTTTTAATACATTTTTAATTATGCAATACTTACATTTTTGCAAAAGGTGAACTTAGCCTTTAACTGTGACTGATGTTATTAGCTGCTGGGAGGATGTCAAGTTTTAAGTAAGATTTTATGCCCCTTTTTTCTACAATGTTACTGTTAAAGTGACATTAAACCCTCAGATTTTTTAACATAAACCAATACTGTAATGTGTGCCTTACTGTAATCCATGGTTGTTTCCCTTCTCTTTGCTGCTCTTCCTTTTAAATCCTCATGTCTTCTCAGGCTTGGGAAGAACTTCCCTTTTCAGCTCAGGGCCTCTTCCTGTAGTGCTGGCTCAGGTTTCAAGCCTATACAAACGTATACACAGACACAGTGTATCCATTCCTGAGACAAGGCAGTCTGCTGCAAAACAGAAGTTCTGCAGAGCATGAGAACAGTTACAGATTTAAAAGGAAGAGCAGCAAAGAGAAGGGAAACAACCATAGATTACAGTAAGGCACACATTACAGTATTGTTTTATGTAAAAAAATCTGAGGGTTTAATGTCACTTTAAAACCTAATGTAAGGCTCATGTCACATTTCAAAATTTGCCTAAAATGCTGGCACTATTTTAAAGGCATTCCATTACCATATATAATTATCATTAAGGTCAAATTCTCCATATCTTAGAAAATGTAAAAATACTTAGCTAAGCACTATTTGTGGCTAAAATCGTCATATAAAACAACACTAATGGTACTTTGGAAAAGAATACCCATGCCGGAAACAATACATGCAACCTTATCCAATTACAAAGGTTTTTATTCTTAAGTGCAGTAACCTACCTAGCTACCAGTAAGAATTCACTACTCAAGTCCAGTGCAAAATGGATTTTGATTGGTTAGTATTGGTTTTATACACTTAGAGACATAGATACCTTACCCATGCAGGGCACAGTGGCACTGCCTATGTAAAGGACTTTCCTGGCCAGTTATGGTCAACGTACATGTGCTTCTTCATCTTTTAGCTCCTCTGGCACTGAAATCAGGTGTGTCAGTGACTTGGGGGAAGCGGGTAACATCACTTCCCTTGTCATGTGACAGTGCTCAGGCCTAGAGAGTTTCTGCTAGGCTTAGGCACTGTTGCAGGGGAGGAGGTTACATGCTTCCCCATGCCACGAAGATCTTGGTATTCTAGCCAGCTGCAGAGGCATGTTGGCTATTGGAACTGAATATCAGCTGTCCTTTCCTTACAAGAAATAAGGACACAAATGTGTGTTGTTTTTTTACAAAGACCCTAATTTTAATATGATTGAAAGGCTAATATTTTTGCTTTTAAAGCTAGGAATAATTTTTTTAATAACTTTAAAAATAAGAGAAGTATCATCTACAAGCATGCAACATTTATTGTAATGCATCTTTTTTCTTTCATACATTTTTTATTGTAGGGGTCTAGATAATAAATATGAGTATGTAAATGTAATGCTAACACAGGCAGAACTAAACATATTGAGATGTAAATGTGGACAGTGTATTGAGAGCATTCATCTCATAAAGTTTCTTTCTCCATTTCACAGCCAGTGATAAACATTGTCCTGCCTTTGACCTTGTCAGTAAGATGCTTGCAGTGTTTGATTAACTCTGTTCAAATCACACTGCCATTGTAAAAAGGAATTGCTCAACAGCAAAACGAAATAGCTAATTCCTTTACTAATGTTACAATACCTGTTATACAGGTGTCTTCATTCAACTGAATTACAATAACTTCCCAGTGAATTCAACCTACACATAAAATGACATGAAAAATGAATACAGTTCATATAATCTAACCATGTTACCAGTGGCAGATGTGGACTCCCCCACAGTTCAATCTACAGTAATGTAGGGTATACATGGTGCAAATTACGTCCGGTTCTTGATGAACAGGTGAAATTCGAACAGTGGGTGTCGCTGCCGGCACCCTTCTGCCCGACATCCCTCGATCAGCTGATCAAAGGAGCAGATTGGAAGAATTTCAGCCGATAACAGCAGGGGGGTTCGTCCATCCACACATAAGCGCTGATGGGGGAATATGTTATATTTTCTTTGTACAGCCCACAGGTTGAACAAAGAAAATATATACGTATATGCCCAGATTAAGCCCTTGTTGCCCAATCTGCATCTCTTTTGCTACCTATTGCGTGGCCCTTGGAACCCCTGCAGGCAGTAGTCTGTTTTACTTTGCATAGATGCTGGTTTAGGCCAGTGAAGGAAAAATATTCTTTAGACTTGGTTATGTAAGTTAAATGGTTTGTTTGATTTGTCCCCACTATCTTGTTTTTTTCTGTGCTGCCTATCCCTTTTCATGTTTTCCCCCCCCTCTGATCTGTCATCATAAATTTTTCAGAGAGAAATATAAAATGTGCCAAGTAATTGTATAAAGGGGCTGCAGGGAGCACAAATGTGGAAGCATTCATGATTGTAGCAACAGTGATCACCAGCAGTCTCACATGTGTCTCCAGTCCATGACTGTCTCCTGAACCTCCATGTCCTCAGTCTTCAATAGAGCTGCAGCTAACGATTATTTTCAAAATCGATTAGTTAGCCGATTATTAAGTTCGATTAATCGGTTAATCGGATAAAAAATAAAATATTTTTTTTTTAAATGGCTTCAGTGATGGGTCTACTAGTTTGTATTGAGATTGCAGTCCACAACAGGAGCAAGCTTGGAGCGGTGGAAGTAAAAGAGAAAAAAAAATTGTGTGGTGTGCAATATAGTGAAATGAAAAGTGTAAAATTATACAGCAATGAATGCAGAATGGCGTAGGCTCTAGAGGACTACAAATCCCAGTAATACATTATACAGCACAATACAGAATACCACCAGCTATAGAGGAGTACAGCAAATCCCAGCAATAGCACATTATAGCTGGTGGTATTCCGCATTGCGGTGTATAATGTATTATTGCTGGGATTTGTAGTCCTCTATACAGCGCAATGCAGAATACCACCAGCTATAGAGTACAACAAATCCCAGCAAAAGTACAATATACAGCACAATGCAGAATACCACCAGCTATATAGGAATACAACAAATCTCAGCAATACATTATACATACAGTGGCAGAGTCTTTTTTGTGGCAGCGCACCTCACGCTGCAACACATGTATGTTGGCAAGGTGTGTTGGGGTGCCATTTAAATGGAGATGGCGCAGAACTACACCAAACCACACAATGTTCCTTGCGGTAGAGCATGTGGTGATGCAAGTGTTACCACAACAGCATGGTATGAACAAGACCTTAGGGGATGTTTTGCCAAAAACTACATTTCTGTTGCAGGGGTTGTCATAGTGCAGACAGCTGAGAAAATCAGTGAACCAATCACACAAGCAGGAAATTACATTTCTGGGGGGTTTACATACACCAGTGGTGTACAAAATGTCTCCAGGTCGCCATACTGCATTCATTTTTTTTACAGCAGCTTTAGATTAAAATAAAAAGGTATTTTTTTAACAAAAGTGTAGTTTCTTTTTTAATTTTGAGTTACATGTTGCAAGGTTTTGCAATATATATATCATGAATTACACTAGAGTATCAGAAATGTAGATGTAATAGACATGCAATCCTGGAGACCATAAGAAAGAGTTTACCTTGCCAGCTTGCCCTCTCTAAGTTAGGTCACAATAAAGCCTCAAGGTTATTCAATATGATGTCAGGTAAACCTCTAACTATGACTACATTTTACAAAATCCTTGTCTTTTGTACACCATATATAAAGGGGAAAAAAACTGCATTGCAAAGATTGGTGCCTTAAACAACTAAACATAGGCTAAAAAATAGGTACAAAATCTACTGCCTTAAATAGCAAAAAGCTGCCAAGCCATTTATAGAAGGTCCTGTCATTTAACCCAGAGTTTATAATTACCATAATTACTGGCAGAAAACTTATATTATATGATTGTGAGAGGTTAGATGGTATTTTAGCTTCTAAATATTTAACTCAATGTTTAATATTGCTAATTTCCATAATGTCCAACATATCAGAATCTGTTTCCTTTCAAATGTACTGCATTAGATATGGTTCTAATAATTTGATATCCAGAAAACATTTTACTTTATGAAAAAGCTATTTTAATATAGTTTCAGCAATTAATAATACACAATGCGATTTGTTTCCTGGGGAAAATAACTGAAAGGTTTATAAACCTTTAAATACAGTGACCAGGTGATTATATGTAGTATTGACATGATTCGTAAAAGGGCCACCCAGTGCCTATGATCAAACACCTTCTCATAATTTAAAGGAGAACTATGAGATGAGTGATTTCCACTCACCTCATAGTTCTAGCCGACCTGTGACAATGAGACTGTCACAGGTCAGCTCAGTAGATCGGGAGGTGAGCGAACGCATACCAGGTTCGTTCCCCTCTCGATCCTGTCACGGCTCTCTGCTGTGACAGGGGGAGGGCTGGATTCCCCTCTCCCCACTCCGATCTGCCAGCGCTGACTGGCGGGAACGGACGGGGGAGGGGGCGGGTACAGCTGGCTCTGCCTCTAGATAGGCAGAGCCAGCTGTCACTCACGCAGCTGGGCGGATCCCGTCATCTACGTCGGGATCCGCTCCGGCGTCTCAGTATACCGCGAGCTGTAGCTCGCGGTATACTGAGCTTAGGGTAACGGGAGGACGCTAGTTTGTGTCCTCCCGTTACCCTAAGGAGAACTATGGGGAAAAACACTGACACCATAGTTCTCCTTTAAGGCTATGAGCATGCTGGTAGTTCTGCAGCCAGAGGCTCCATAAACAGTATTAATGCTGATGATTTTAGTTCCCAGTTTTCCCCTATCTAATCCATCTGTTTATCCAAGATTCGTTTAGAAGCTTGGTTAACTGCTGCCCCTAATTTTTAGATAATATTTTAATATCTTGAAGGGAAAGCTTGGACAGTAGGATTATTGATATGCTGATTTTTTTCTGTTTAAAATAAATTGATGTAAACGACAATTGCTATGGGGTTAATTTCACGGGGCTTGTTACACATTCAGCCTAAGCCAAAGCAAATAAGAGCCCCTTGTAATAAAAAGATTCTAAGCCATCCAGACCACATACATGTATCATTGCTAATCATTGCAGAAAATAATTTCTTACTCTACTAAAGTGTCTGCTATTTTGTTCAGAGCAGTCCTTCATATAATTTGGGCTGGCTTCCTTGTGCATTACAGTTTGCTTGCTCAAGGTTTCTGTGTATAATTCTGTCACTATTATATGATGTTACCCCTTAAAGACCTCCAAGCAAAGAAGTAGTCTTAAATAAGAACCCTCATTAACCACTTGAAGATGATAGTGAAGGGAATACGTCTTAAAAAAACAAATTTAGTACGTGTATCTCTTATGCCCTGCTCTTCTCCCCCTGCTGCTGCACCCCTGACACTATTATCAGGAATTGCTGTGTATTACACAGCAGGAGTGGCTGTCAAAATGCAACCACTCCTGTGTAAAATAATATGTGCAGGCTATGTGCACATGACTATTTGCAGTTAAGTTTGCCATGCTTTGCAACAGAAACATCATTTTAATGTCATTTTAAACACAACAAATGATAGAAAATATGTATACTACTCTAACATAACATTGTCAATAGAAAGCCTACTTTGTCCCCAAAAACATATTTATTACTTTATATTAAAGTATTTCCATAATTGGGAAATGCTAGTTTCCATGTCAGTTTTTACTGCTATCTGAGGCTCCATTAGAGAGATATCCCCTCAATTTCTGTTCTGTGGACAAAGTTTCACCAGGCAGAAAGTGAGAGAGAATCTGCAACAGGGAAAACAGACAGGGAAACAGCAATAACAAGCTGACAGAGGCTATAGCACCATTTACTTATGTCTGTGATGTTGTTAGAGAGATCTACCTTCACTGGGAACAACCAGACAGAAAGTGAAGGAATCTTTCCAACTGAGCCTCCAACTGCAGTAAAACATGACCTGATCCTTCATTACCATATCCAAGACTATAGCTATATACTGAATAAACAAGCCTATAGCTTATATAGTTTATGGAAATGTAAAAATTGCTTGTCTATTAGTGGTATAAAGGTATGAGAGCTGAAGTGGTTAAATACTGTTTCAAGATCTTGCTGGGCTGGTCTCTTTGATATTTTAGCTCAGAATTTCCATTCCTTTAAACATTTTAAGGCATATTCCATTTCGTCAGGACAGGATAGAGAATAATTCCTCTCATCTATATTTAATGCTCTCCATTATTCTTAGATGTTTAAATCTTGTGTATATCAACCCCAGTTTTAACCACATTAGGACCAAACAGTTACAACAACAGTTAGATATTGGTGTGAAATAACCTTTGGTAACACTGATATCCAGAATAGTAAAGATACTACTTATTCCATGTTAAACAGTATTCACATAGGACAGGCAGATGTGCCAAAATATTAAGCAAAGATACACCCAAAATCCATAGGAAATTCCAGGAGGAGGCTTTATAACAGTTGCAACAGGCTGTGGCTTTATCTGACTATCCTGTAGCTTGCAGTAGTGCTTCTGATGTCCTCCATGACCCAAATTTCCCAAGAGAAGCACCTGCTGGTTGGTACATGAAATGAGGCTGATAAGTTGGCTCTAGGCCACGTAATTGGCTCTAGATCGCAAAGTATTAGGCTGGCTATAGAGGCAGATAACAATAGGCTGGTAGCAGGCCAAAAGAAGGTGCGGTAACGCTTGTGCTGTGGTGTGAACCCAGCCTAAGAAAAGAAAACTATTGCAGCCACTACATTTAAAGGCTGGTACACTGTAAGGTTTAAAGTGACATAAAGTCACCCCCATTCCCCAATGCTACTTTGAGGACTTACCTAAAATTATGCCTCTTGATCCAATCATCTTCTTTCCAGTAGTTTTCTGGAGTCCCTCCAGCGATGGTGCCGGTCTCTAATCCAGCACTGACTGTTGTGTCTTCTGTGTCCCATGGTGTCTGTCTGTGTGCACGCTGCCGGCTGCGTGCATTGACTTACACTGTGCCTCTCCTCTTCTGCGCATGTGCCCACCCCATGATCCTTCACGACCACTCAAGAAGCTCCAGATCTTCAGACGGGAGCGAGCGGCAGAGACACAGGTAAGTTTTGACCTATTTGGTAACTTTTTTATTTTTTAAATGTTTTTGCATATAATATGCAAACAAAAAACGAAGGTTTTTTCTTGGGTTTCGACTCACATTCTAACATAGTTTTTATTGCTGCACTTTACACGAATGTAATATTTCCAGTGTTTCCTAGATAACTGGCACAGTAGTCGTCAATTCCTGGCATGGGTTAGTTCATATTGACTGAACCTCAGTGGTCTCCTGGCAGAATACTGAAAGTAGGGGAGTTTAGGCTCCTTGTCTTGAACAACAAATATCAGTAAGGACATCTCACATATTTGATTAGTGTTTGGCTATAAAATCAGTTCAACAGTCAGCTGCATTTGTAGCTGTATACATACTAATAATGGTGATCCTGAAACTTCAAGTGATCTACCCATTACAAATTTTTTAAAAACTATTTATTTTTCCGTAATAGCAGCTAATAATACATTTAACAGGCCCCCTGAACAAATATAATTGCTATTTTAGTTATAACATTTGTTCTTTACACTTTTACAAAGTCTAATGCTGATCTTACATAGGACAGCTTTTCTTGTACATTTTGCTAGCTTTGATTGCAACAGTGATTTAAGGTATCAAGACAATTTACACACAAATGCTATGGGGTTAATTTACTAAAGGCAAATAGGCGGTTCACTATGCAAGGGAATTTGCACGTAGCAGGGGAAGTTTGCCCATAGGTTAGTGACTGAGGGTAAGTTCTGCTGACTTCCATCACCCAGTCATGTTCTAGAAAAAAAATTTGTTTTTTAAAATTTTCCTTACACATTATCGGGTATTCTTTACAAAGTGAAGTTTCACCACATTCACTAAGCTAGGGAAACTTCCCCTGCAAAGTCCCTTGCAAATTGCCTTTAGTAAATCAACCCCTGTGTGTTTAAATCTACATGGCAGGGGTAGTCGTAGGATGCCTCTATATTTTTCGTGATTGAAAGCTGATTGCAAGTTGTTAAAATGTGTTCATGTGTATTGCCAGCGTAAGGTTAAAGAGGGCAATGAAAATCCTGTCCTATCTGTAATTACTTGTATACTTTGATTTTCACCTGCCTGGGGAAAGATGTTAGCCTAATACTATGTATTAGAAGAAAAAGACCATATGTACATTATTTGTATCAATTCTAAGTGGTTGCATCATCATTTTGATTTTCTGTTTTTTAGCTGCATGCAAAAAAAAATTCAGAAAAACAATTTCTCACTTGACAAGGAACAACACAAGAGTACATGTACAGACGGTTTGCATATAGAGTTACTGACAATCATAAAGAACACTGACAAATGTTGTCACATTGGTTTCTGAAAATTGTTATATATAAAGTGTACAAGATGTTTTATAAAATGCTACTATAATTGCCATGTGGTAGATAAAATAACAGTAATAAAGGTTTAACACTGTTCTTCTGTGTATGTAATACTTTTATTATTCGGTGTAATAATTTTAGTGCCATGAACCAAAAAGCTTTGGATATTTGCTTTTTAAAAAAGGGCACAGTAACTCAGTGTAAAAATGAACGAGGGCTGAGCTGTTATAAAAAGCAAGTAGTGAATATTTGCTGAATACACGCTATGCTATTCAAATTTTAGTGCATTTACTGGGGCATCCCCTTTTTTAACCTTTAACCTAGTGGAATGGTGGAACAATGTTGACAAATTGCTACCATTTATCAAAAGGATGGGGGCTAGAATGTTACCTGCAGCGGACACACGGGCATAAATAGCAACATGGCAGGCAAATCCTCTGATGTTTGTATATTTTCTGGTAGGTAGCCAAGCAGGCACATTTTGGGTTAATAGGCACACCCATAAGATTAAAGTAATTATCTTCTAATATCCCATTATGTGCAGGTATACCTAATATGTATGCATAAAACAGATAAGAGTTTTCCACACTTTAGACAGCTGGGGTCCCTTGCTCTCTAAAACTGATTAAGTATATGCAAGCTTTAGGGAACTTCCTGTAGAATACTCACTTGTGTAATTCTACCTGGAAAATACAGTATAGCATGTTTTAAGGCTCCCAGTATATATTCATAATCAATACCCACTGTATCCATGTCACGGTCAGTTTTTTTTTTAACTATAGGCAAGATTGACCATTACAGAATGAGCCATAGAAAGTTGTTGTTTAGGTAGTAAAGCACAGTGTAGTCTTCTTAAAAGAGAACATTTCCTCATTTCACTCCCATCACAAATCCCCAAAAATGGAAGCTTATTCCTCATTTAGGGTCAAATCATGCAAACCATTCCTATATGCTTCTGAGCCAACTGTGCATCCAGAACCACTGGTTTATAGCATTTTTACAGCCTTATATAAACACATTTATTGAAACTGCATACAGCTGTTTCAGACTTGTTGACCATCATCAGTGTATTGAATTGTAATAATGGCTTCTGGACTGGAGTAAAGCTTAAACAACAGTAATATAACTATACACGTTGTTAGGAGCCAAAAAGCCCTCCACTCAACCAGTGTGGCGCACAGTGAAGCCTCCCAAAAAAATGGTATGAAAATCGTTTCAGTAAAGCGTTGCATGACGGAATAAACATCAGTCAAAGTACCGCAGCGCTGAATACTAAAAAATGGCCTGGCCAGGAAGGGGGTGAAACACTATGGCCTTCAAGTGGTTAAAACAGAGAATGGTTTAGTGGAGATTTTTGGTATACCTCACCACAACCTGGTTATATGTTTTTGTTGTTTAGGTAGTGGAATTAGTAGTATAGTAAATATAGGGTTTCTATTCTGAGCATGCTTGGTCAGAATATTGTTATCGGAAATAATGAAAGTAAATGATTTGGTAATTAAAATAATTGAGTTGGTCATCATGCTTTATATGTTGAAAGTTATATCCTTGTTTATATCTTCACATTGATCTGGAATAGTTAGATACTCAGGAAGTCATCTATTACCGTTAGGGGATGTAGAGAGATATGCATGTAAAAATTTTATTCTTTTTTTTCTTAGAAATATATAGCAGACACCTTCACAAGATACCCCTTGTCTTGGAGAAGCTTCTTTATACAGTCTCTGTTCATCAACATTCACATAAAACTTTTCACTGAACAACACACAAATATTCTGCAACACATTCATATTGATAGTATCTAATGAAAGGAATGAATTGCTGGGTGCCATTAGTCACATTGTGCTAGCTGGAAACAAATACAAGTTTGCAATTTGCATTGTAGTTGTAATGTAATGTAATTATACATTTCATGGACATTAACAAGCTGAAATTTGTGATATAAATCATTAATTAGTGCTGCTCATGGATAATTTTAGTGTTTCTACTCTAAATGGTGATACAGTAATGCAATCACAGGTTTGTCATGTATGTGAAAATTTAAAAGAAAGGAAAATGTAACAGTAAACAGTTTATATCTGCTCATTGAAACTGAAGAAACCTTGTTTGGTGACAACTCTCCCTTTGAAAAAATAAATCTTACAGGGCTCTTAACTATTACCTAATCTAGCCAGGACTAAATTGTGTTTTGTATTTACGTACACTTTATTCGTTTTCATAGAAATGGATGCCTCATTATGTCTAATTCTTGTGGGGAATGAAACTGTGTAGGCACAGCATGAAAACCTGCGACAATAGATTGGTCAATCTAATTACAGCTGTGGGATATTTTTCTCTGCACTGTGTAGGTTTTTGTTTACTAGGTCCAGGTTCTTGGATGAGTGAGAACAGCTGCTGCTAAGATGCAAACATGCATTGATGTTCATTTTTATTGGAAAAATCTTGCATACCAATTTAAACAGATGCCAACCCCCACTAAATGATTGCTTCAGTGATCTATCAAGGTCCTGGTACTTTTTTGGGCTTAGGGAGGGCATGCCTTTGCGAGTTACAGAAATGTGCATAGACATTTCAAGAGACGCTGGAGGTCCAGGATTAAAAACAAGAAGCATGTATAGGTCTTTTATGGTGCTTGCTTTTGTATGTGTGTCTTGGATTCCACTGGCTTTCTTTATGAAACCGTAATCCACTAGTTTGAAGAGTAAATTATAATCTACATTTCTTTCTTGTTTTTTAGATTCACCTTTATGTGTAATAGAAGAAAGACAGAACTGCAATGATCCAAAAAATTCTGGAGTCTGGAAATATCCATGTAGCTTTTTGTGAAGCTTGGTTTACAAAATGTTTTTTTACTCCTGCGATGTAAGGATAACAATCTTATCTTAATGGGACAGTGGTGGATTATGTATTGCATTTCTATGTGGATTATAGGTACTTTTGTATCTTATGGACCTCATTGCATATCAGGATGAAGAAGACATATTTCTTCCCTTAAATGTGAGGATGGTACGGCGAGGACTTCTGAGTTGGGTTTCCCGGGTGGGGATCCTTCTCGTCTGTCTTTGCTGTATAGTTTCTGTCTTGTATATGCTAGCATGCACTCCAAGAGCTGAAGATGAACAGCTCATACTTCCACGAATTAATAGCCCTACTGGGAAAGAAGGCTACCATGCTATTTTGCAGGAACGTGAGGAAGAACATCGGAATTATATCACTAGTCTGAAAAAACAAATAGCTCAATTGAAAGATGAGCTTCAAGAACGCAGTGAACAACTCAGAAATGTTCAAGGTCACTACACTGATTCCCTCACTGTGACCTTCGACCATGCCAGCCCTGAGAAGACACAGACAGACCTCTTAAACTTTCTACATTCCCAGGTTAGCAAGGCTGAAGTACATAATGGTATGAAGATCCCCACTGAATATGCCGCTATTCCATTTGATAGCTTCACTTTTCACAAAGTGTACCAATTGGAAACAGGACTTACACGCCACCCGGAAGAAAAACCTGTAAGGAAAGATAAACGGGATGAGCTAGCAGAAGCCATTGAGGTGGCAGTGGAGATGCTGAATAGTCCTGAGGATGGAAGCAATGCACATAGACGAGTATACACTTCATCCGACTTTATTGAAGGTAAAAAGTTCAAATGATGAATATAAAATGAGTTCCCAATGTTTTTTGGTAATTTTCAATTTGGTCCTTGTTTGTAACTTTTAATGTGCAGTCAGTGGATTTACCTGAATTTCTAAAAGAAAATGCTCAAGAGCAGACACAAATCATTATGATGGTTATAGGAATACATGTGTTGCTGAGTTGCCTGAATCTGTGTGCCATGCTGTTGATACAAATTAAGCAGTGTAATTACATATATTTATCATTACGACATGCATTTGAAAGCAGCAGTATATGAAAGAGTTCGTGTTCTTGGTGCAGCTTTATCCTGCACATGCGCACTCCCCCCCCCCCCCCCCCCCCCACCCCACCCCCCACCCTTTTACTCTCTCTCTGT
>NW_017306346.1:1807681-1821146 GCF_000935625.1 Nanorana parkeri | reverse complement strand
CCCCCCCCCCCCCCCCCTGAAGCATACACTTTGCTATTTTGACTTTCCATGTGTTTTGCTGTCGCCCTGAGTGATATAAATTTGCATTTATTGTTGTATTGTTCCTACGTAAAAAACACATGCAAGATAACTAAGAGATATATAGCCCCATAGACAGGAGAGGAAAACAAGCATTTAGCTGATATATGTTTGAAACATGTACTGCAATTAGTCATATGTACACTTGTAGGGGCTGGTTTGCTTGACCACCAATGCCAAACGTATATATAATTTAGTATATCTTGCCTATTGTGCACATGTATTTTCATCTCTTAAATTATAGCCATACATCACTGCAGTAAACTGATGCTAAGCATGTACATTATATTTTGTTCATGGATGCACTGAACAGACAAAATCTGTTCCACAAAATGTTGGGCTGTCAACATGAAATGACACCTGTCTATGATAAGACCTTAAAAAAAAAGATTGCTCACATCTTTAACCTGATATTATGTAGCATTACTGGTGTAGTAATATCTGTCTTACTGGATTCCGCCTTAAATGTTTTAGTTTTTTTCATATTTTGTTATGCAAAGCTTTATTATGTGGAAAACCGCTTATGTTTTGAATTTCCAAAACTCATTCTTTTATTTCAAAGCTGTTAATTTAACTGTTAAACTAAGTAATAGTTTGCCAAACAGCACATTGTAAAGAAAAAATGTAAAGTTTATCAATGTGTTCAAACAGTACTACTAATATGCAGCCATATAATGGTGCCTGCAAGTACCTTTGATATGCCACTGTAAATAATCCTTTAATTGATTTCTGTATGTCCAATACGTCACTAGATCTTGGATGAATGCTATGTAGAGGGTCTCTCATTTTGCCAGAGACAGTGGCAGCTAATCTCTGCCTCCTCCTCCGGAATGTACGATCCAAAACACACTATCTAACAGTTCAACCTTTACTATACAAGTTGGATCTTTCTGTATAAAAGAATCCAGGCATGCAATATATATAGGGGGGGGGAGAGAGAGAGAGAGGTTGAGAGACAGAGAGAGAGGTTGAGAGACAGAGAGAGGGAGAGAGACAGAGGAGAAGATGCATTTAAACTGAGGTCTTGTTAATGTATAGAGTATTTCTGATGGTATTGGGGGGCCCTTTTTCAAGTGCTTATATGACAAATACAGTCATGCTTTTCACCTCTATAAACCAGTCCAGTATAGGTATTTGTTTGATAAAGCTACAATTTCATGTTGCTATAACAGTGCAGCCTTTCAGACATAGGTGTATGTGCTGTTATTCATCTGTATTCTCTTTCTGTCAAGGTAAGGATTTGATAAGTACAAATGAATGGCTTTGAGCAAATGTGACATATTGTAACAAATTTATATGGCGCTACAGTTTTATGATAATAGGTGACTCGTATTAACTTTTTGGTTTTGCTTTTTTATAGACAGTTTTATAGCCTCAGTTCATAAACCTTCAACTGTTATTCATTTTTATTTTAGGCATGTGACTGTAATTTACATTGGAACAAACGTAGAGTTGCCTTGTCGCATTCTTACCAGAAAGCCCCAAATCAGATGAGAGGTTGAGAGACAGAGAGAGAGGTTGAGAGACAGAGAGAGAGGTTGAGAGACAGAGGAGAAGATGCATTTAAACTGAGGTCTTGTTAATGTATAGAGTATTTCTGATGGTATTGGGGGGCCCTTTTTCAAGTGCTTATATGACAAATACAGTCATGCTTTTCACCTCTATAAACCAGTCCAGTATAGGTATTTGTTTGATAAAGCTACAATTTCATGTTGCTATAACAGTGCAGCCTTTCAGACATAGGTGTATGTGCTGTTATTCATCTGTATTCTCTTTCTGTCAAGGCAGAAATGTCAGCTCAGTGTTAGCTTATATGGTCCCCAGACGCCCCGTTATGTGGGCCTTACCGAACATTTGCTATTTTACTGTTTTTTGAAACTTTGTTATCAGTTCAAGCAGAAGGTATGACAGCCTTATAGCATGATACTTCTGCTGTGCCAGGGAGAGAATAAAAGTAAAAAATAAGAAATCTAATCATTTCTGAAAGGTACAGTATAATAGCCTTTAAAAAAAAAAGAAATTTAGATGATTACAAATACCTATTGCAGATTTATTTTCTTTAAAAGCGTCAAGTTACACTAGTAGAGTTTTCAAATAGTCTATATACAGTAAGATGCGATGTCTTCACTAGCTGGCACTTCTGACAGTTCTGTTCTGACAAAGAAAGAATGTAAGTATAGAATAAAAAAGTGATTCCTGAAAAGCTGGACTATCATAGCAATTATGTTTGGAGATTGGATGCTTGAACATGTTTGAGGGTGAATGGTTGCCATTAAAAAATTTACTTTACACTAACAGAAAGTTTTTTTTATTGTCTATACATAGTAAATTTTCAGAGGGTTAAAGGAGAACTATGAGGTGAGTGCTTTTCACTCACCTCATAGTTCTAGCCGACCTGTGACAATGAGACTGTCACAGGTCGGTCTCAGTAGATCGGGAGGTGAGCAAACACATACCGGGTTCGCTCGCCTCTCGATCCTGTCACGGCTCTCTGCCGTGACAGGGGGAGGTGCTGGATTCCCCTCTCCCCGCTCCGATCTGCCAGCGCTGACTGGCGGAACGGACGGAGGAGGGGGCGGGTACAGCTGGCTCTGCCTCTAGATAGGCAGAGCCAGCTGTCACTCACGCAGCTGGGCGGATCCCGCCATCTACGTCGGGATCCGCTCCGGCTGCGGCGTCTCAGTATACCGCGAGCTGTAGCTCAGGGTATACTGAGCTTAGGGTAATGGGAGGACGCTAGTTTGTGTCCTCCCGTTACCCTAAGGAGAACTATGGGGAAAAGACTGACCCCATAGTTCTCCTTTAAGAATCAGGGCCCATAATTTATTATGGCTGCACTATAATTGCCAAATATGCAGTTTTACTTAATAAATGGTATAAGCTAAAAATATTTTTATATGCATACGTTTCAGCTAATCAATATGATGTAATCTTCCTTTTGTCACATGTCCTAAAAATTACCCATATGTACTACCCATATATAAAATTGCCTGTAATAAATCAGCTGGAATGCAATTTAAATGTCTAGCAACACTCATTACTTGTTTCTGCCAACAGGTCCATTGCTTCATTCAATATGAAAATGAGTACCTGACTCATGAGTTTGTTATAAATTCAATCTGGCATTTGCAAGTGAAAGCTATCAACCTGTCTTAAACACTTAAATCAAAATTCAAAATGATACGCCCTGTAAAATAAAAATAAAGAAATAAAGAAAATCTTATCCTTTCTGTAAATATTTATCATAATACAGAAATCTAAATAATTATGCTTTCATGTAATACAGCTTGGTTTGTATACAGGGTTATATCTGAATCACAATTTGTCCTATTTATCCCAGTGATTCAGAACTGTCAGTGAGAGTCGGCACTGCTTTATAACAGTGATAGTGTAATTTGAATTGGCTGAAGCATAGACTATCAGGCAGTTGTCTCTTTAACACTTCCCCAGTGTGCATGATATGTTCATACTGTAACATTTCTTATTGTAAAAACACTTATAAAATATGTTGTTTTGGGCAGGCTGCATTTAGCTATAATACTATGCAGAGTAATTGCTTTACTTAGAAATATATCTGAAATATGGGTTGAAGTGTTTCTCCAGATGTTCTTTTCTAGAGCATCTGTGACTTGTTTGAGCCAAATGCTTATTCTATTTTTTCCCAGTTTGCAAAATTTTCCACTTCTGATGTTACATTTGTTTGTGTAGTATTTGTAGTATAGTCTATCAGTGGTGTAGTTACGGTAATTTTGAGCACCATGGGGGTTCCCTGTTAGTGGTCAGTAGGGATCAGGTTCAAGTTTGCAGTAATGCAGATGGTACGCCCAAGGCAACCCCATAATGCATTGCATGACATCTGATCTGTGGTAGCATTGTATAATCAAATAATAGCGGTGTGCAAATTGTGCCAGGCCCCTCCCATTTAAAGTCAGCTTTCACTTTAGCCTTTTGTCAGTGTGTGTTGAAATTTGATATGGACAGCTTTTATTAAGAGCAATTTCAGGGAGACATAGTGACTTCTGTACAGTGCTACCTACAGTACTGTATATTGCCCTGCAACATTATAGTGAATTACTGTGCGGTGGGTTAGAGAGACTGGAGTTTACACCCACCACTGTATTCACTGTGCGGTTCAGTGCTGCATTACTGTGAATCGTGCACCACCCATTTTATTCACAATGAATAGACCCAACAGTCCTTGTTAGGGCTACCTTTTTTGTGAATGTCAGCAACAACATCTTTTGCTGTGTAGCTGCTGTTCCCTCTCCTTTGCTTCTCGTTGTTTTATTGGGGAGGGGGTTTATTTTATTGCCTTTCAATTTTATTTTATTTTTAAATTTCTGCTAGTTAAATAAATATAAAAAGAAAAACTAAAAGAAATGTAAAAACATTTTTAAAAAAGGGTTTGGTATATAGTGTTTTCATTATGAGGTTTCATGTTTTAGTTTTGGTTTTTTTAAGGGGGGGTTTGTGTTATTTGTAGGGATGCACCGATATATCATCCTCCGAAACTATCAGGCGAAAATGGCACTTTTGGCAAAGTTCCGAAAGTGCCATTTTCTTGCCGATATAGCGGTGCATCCTATTCTCTCCTCCCCGCTGGGCGCTGCTCTGTGTCCGAGTGGGGAGGAGAGGAACTGTCACAGGTGGCCAAGTGCTGCCGGAGGAGAGCGCTGTAAGCGGCCGGCTTCTCTTCTCCCACATCGCTCAGCCTCCTGTGGCATAGGGGTGTGTGGGCGGAGACAGTCAGCGCTGTCCCTGGAGGCTGAGCTCTCCTCCTGCAACGCTCACTCAGCCTCCTGTGACAGCTGTCAGGATGGAGAGCGGTACAAACACTCTGCGATCAGTGAGGGTTTGTAAATAATTGAGGACAGAATATGTTTACTATATCCTCAATTATGAATGAATGGGAAGTGATCTACATCACCTCCTGTTCATTCATGATTGTGGTTATAGTAAACATACTCTGTCCTCAAGTTATCAATGAACAGGAACACTCAGTATAGAGGCTTTCTGTTTATTTATAACAGGGGCTGCAGAAAAAGAGATTGAGGACTCTGTGTCCTCAATCTCTTTTTCTATTTTAAAAGGGAAATATCATGGCTCTGTTTAGACCCCCAATATTTCCCCAAAGCCCCTAAAAGTAAAGTAAAAAATAAAAATATTTAATAAAAATGAATAAAAATAAAATATAAAAAAATTTAAAAAATAAATCAAATATTTTTTAAAAATTGAAAAAATTAAAATAAAAAACAAAATTTTTGGTTTCGGCCTGACATTTTTTTTCCTTTTTTTGGTTTTGAAATTTTAATTTCCGTGCATCTCTAGTTATTTGTATATTTCAGCAGTGACCTTCTTAGTGGCAAAGCTGCCTTTTGTTAGCAGTACATCACCACATACTATTGTAATCAAGTTTATTGCACCGAATCACCAGATTGTGAAGTGCAACAAAGCACCACATCCTCCATCCCCCTGCTGCATGCCATAGCTGGTAATAACACTTGTAGGGCTGCAGCTAACAATTATTTTCAAAATTGATTAGCTGAGCATTCTCCCAGCACCGGTCTTCCGAGATCGGGCCTGTCTGTAGGGGGCTGCCTTCCCCCCACGCCTGCTCCTCCTTGCTTCATCTTCTCCTCGTGTCCCTGTGCCACCTCCCTGTGCCAATCGTGGATGCGGGCGGGTCTGGCAGCGGCTGGGTGGGTCTGGCAGCTGCGAGCGGGTCTGAGAACTGAGTGAGGCATGAGTGAGAAGCGGTGTTTGTGGAGCGGCGTGTGTGGAGCGTTGAGAAGGCCAACTAATCGATGATGGAAAACGTTGACAACATTTTCCATCATCGAATATCATCGATTAGTTGTTGCAGCCCTAAACACTTGGCAATTCCTTATTTCCATATGCCTGAAAGGGAGAGGCAGGGATTCTTCACACAGTTATTAATGAGTAAGTGGGTTCTGCATCTACAGCTAAAGTGGTGGTACGCTCCATTGAGTGGCAGGGCATGTTTTCCACTGTAACCCCCAGGTCTGCTCCGCAGAGCTCAGTAGTCCTGGCTTTTATTCACACATGTGCTGCAGACAGCATCGTAGTGGTTTGCAGCCTCTGCTTGCAGTTTATCAAACATAGTAAATCTACCGATAATTTTGGTACCACCTGCTTGAGTAGACGCAAATGCTCGGTGGGAGCAGCACATGAATGATTTGGATTAGCTGCAAAAGGCCCGCAATCTTCCACCTCATCTGCCACTCCAAGAGAATCCCCGTTTGCATCTGCTGCAATATATGTGGCCTCAACTAATAGGGATACACAGGGGGTTTGAGAGGCATAGCTTATGGCACATCAAGTGGGGAAGGTGGTCCATATATCTCCATGCTTAACAGGCCAAGCGGAGGCTTCAACCATGTTCTAAGTCTCCTAACCCCAGCCCACCATCATCTTCAACTACATCCTAGAGCAGGCAGTTGCATCTTCCCCAGCTGCTGGAGCACAAGAAAAAACCTAGCCACCCCCATGTCCAGCGCCCTGCCAAAATTGCTGGCTTTACAGCTGTTCCCATTCTAGCTGGTGCAGTCTGCCGCTTCAGTAAATTTGCAGCCTATGCTGTACCACAGTGCTAGGTACCCAGCCACTATTTTTCACCCAGAAGGGCATCCCTGCCCTCCACCAGCATGTGAAAGGTAATGTTTCTGTGTCACTGAAGCATGCAGTCAGCAGCACAGTCTAGACACGTGGCCAAAGACACGTGGTCCAGCAAGCACTAGCAGGGGCAGTACTCATTCACAGCAGACTGGGTAAATTTGCTGACAGCCAGGACATGGCACACCTCAGGAGAGGGACCATTATTGGTTGACAACCCTTTTGGATACACGTTACAAGGAGGAAATGCCAGAACTCATACTGCCAATCACAGAGTCAGCAACAAATGCACCATCTGAAAACAGCTACTGTGCAGCAATCTCTTGTCATATCCAGAGATTGTGCAGGATCATGGCCAAGTGCCTTGGATCCTCAAGTTGGTAAAAAGGAGAAGCAGAAGTGGCTGTGGCAGCCTGGGCGAGGTTATTTTAAGTCCTTCCTCACAATGCATTGCCCAGGCCTGACTGCTAGCAGCACTAACCTCCGATCTTTGGAGGGCAGATACAGACACCCTTAGAACAAATGACCCTGTTGACCTTTGGGTGTCGAGGATGGACCACTGGCCTGAGTCTGTCTAGTATGTAATCGTGCTCGATCACATACTAGACAGGTGCAGGCTACTGGCCCATCCTCGACCTAACACTATTGTGTTAGGTAAGAAAATGCAAACCATATCAAAGTAAACACAGCAGTAAGCAGAGCAATATTGTTATTAATGTAATCATTTATAATATTTAGGGTGGTGACTGCATGAGGATTATTAAAGTAGAAGAAGAAGGAAACTAAAAAGGGAATCATTAAAAAAGGTAGATAATAGTCAGATAATAGCCAGTGGCAGTATACCAAGTTTGTTCAGATTAATCTAATTCAAAGAAAAAGAATTAATAAAGGACTAGATCCATGTCTCATAGGAGAGGTTTCTATGAAGATGGGGACATGGCACATTTAGTTGCAATGTAGAAATGTTTGATGAACTTTTCAAACTGCTGTAGGATGGTTTGCAAAAATAGCATTCCCAAAATCTCATGAAACTGATGTGAGACGATTGGAGATCATTCTACAAAAGCAAATACATGCCAGTTATTATTTCCTTCAAGAACTTGATTAAAGATAAATTAAAAGTCAGAGTATGATATAGATGGAAATGTTGAAATCTGCTGAAATGAAGTGTCTCACTTGGAAGTTTCTGCACAATTCAATTTCTGAGGAGGGATACTTTGGTAATGCTTCAGGATTTCCTGCTGTGTTATGGAGCCTTTATGTGCCAAAGGTATCTGATATTACAGATTCCATTTTGTCTAGCTGGCTAAAGCTTGTTTATAATGGTGAACTTGTTGGAGTAAGCTTTATTTTGGAGGAGCTAATCATATCATCCTAATACAACATTTTCCTTGCTGTAGTGGGTTTTTTGTTTACTTTTACAAAAGCTTAATTGTTTTAAATTGGCATGCAGTTGTTATGCTACTTCTTCCTAACAACCCCCTTTGTTAGCAATAGGGATGAGAGTCTAATAAAGAGTTTGAGAGATGTACCTGGTGGCACAAAGCAGGAAAGAGGGTCAGCATGGGGCCACATAGAGTAAGACTAAATGCAGGCTCCTAACACCCCCCCCTCCCAACCCAAGGTCTCAGTGCCAGCTTGGCAAAATTTCTCATTTTACAGCTGGTCTTATTCCAGCTGGTGGAGTCTGCCCCTTTTGCAACTATGTGATCTGTGCTGCACCACAGTGGCAGTCACCATTTTTTTTTACCCAGAAGGACTTGCCCACCTGCACTCCACTAGCATGTGGAAGTTTATGTCTCCTTGACCATGGACCATGCAGACAGCAACAGAGTCCACATGACCCCAGAACATGGCCCAGCTAGCTTGGCCAGGGATATTACATGGCCTTTATGACACACTGGGTACATTTGCTGCTGGCTGGGAAGGATGTGGGACAGGGCACACCGAAGCTGATGGTGTTGGGCCATGTCTTTTACCATGGTGATGATGACACCTAAGTCACCTCTAACACCTATTCCTCAATGGCCTCATCCATCGACCTGCCAGAACCACCAGTCCCCTCTGAGTGACCAAGAGCTTTGGTATTAAAAGAGAACTATGGCTTTAGTTTTTTTTTTTTTCAACAATATATCTTTATTGAATTTTGTAGAAGCCAATGTGCAGATACAATGACACGTAGAAATATTACATGTACTACTATAACATGTGTTTCAACAAAACAGGTCGGGAGTATAAAGAATTACAAGGTATGAAACACAAGGCTGGCGTTCTATATGATCTGTAGAAATGCAACGATAATAAATATCATAAAGAGGGGGGAGGAAGGTAAAGGGTAAAGGAGAAGAGGGTTGGGATTTTCGGCTCAGCCGATCCAGATGTTGGATCGGCTGAGTCGAACTCCTTCTGCACTTAGGGTCAGCCGAACATGCTGAGCATGTTCGGCCGACCCGAAGCCACACGAAGCAAGCCGATATACGGCTGATTTCAGATTCACTTCACTTCAGATCGGTCATTCACTCGGCTGCCCTCGGCATATTCGTGAATAGACCCCTATGTTTGTGCATCAATTAAAGCAAACTCCATGAGGTCACAATGTACAAATGGCCTTGAGGAGCCATTTTTCCCAGTACCGACAAAACGTGGAGTATCTATGATTTATATATGAGAATGTACGTTCCTAAGAGCACTGGTTAGACCGACAACTTCTGAGACATTTGGAGGGGAAGAAGTGCGCCACTTATGTACAATCAATAGGACAGCAGCATAAAGTTGTGTGAAATGATTGTTCTTGGAGGAAATAGGGAAAGTATCTAGATCGATGTGTAGAAGTGCCAGAGTAATAGAGGGTGTGACTGGAGTGGTTGTAAACTGTGAGGCTTTAGTTGGGGTCCTGCTGTATTTAATCAAAGCAATAATTTACAGTAAAAAAAAATCAACATTTAAATAAAAAGAGAGACCTCCACTGCTCCCTTCACATCCCAGCTTCACCGCTCTAGTTTGTCGCAGGTGCCAGCCAGAGAGACATCTGTACTCCATAACAAATCAAGTCCAATAAAACAGCCGCACGATGTCCTTCACCCAGTGCTTATTTTTTGTAAAATCCAGCTGACTATATGCTATGATCCCTGCCTGGTGATCGCCCACCTCTAAGTAAAAAAAGTAAATTACATAGGAAATATGTGATACTAGACTACGGTGTCGCTAAAGCTGTCCATGAGAATTTGGTGTTGCTAAATGACACATCTCCGGCCACTGATTGTAAACAAACAATTTCACTTTTAAAAGGAGTACATTGTACTGCTTTGCAACCTATTGCACATCCCCAAAGCATGTTTTTTAAAAAAGATTTATTTTATGTTTATCTTTTTTTAACAATAGCATGCAAATTTGGCCTTAAAAATGACAAAAAAATATAAGATTCAGCTTCCATAGACTTCATTGTGGTTTGGTGCCTTGCTGAGGGTTAGCAGACTTTATGCTGGGTTTGCCAAACCTGCTGTGAACTTTGTCCAGTTTACTCATCCCTAGTTCTGATAAAGCTATGATAGTTAACATATTTCCAAAAACAAATTAAAAAACGTTAAGTCTATCTGGTGCAACTGAAATATAACAATTAAAATTGAAAATATAAAGGTTAAAAGAGTTCCACTTAAAAGGCTTGTTCTTATGTTCTAAAGCAGCCCAGGTAGTACTGCAGCTGCCAGTGAACTGCAGACCTCTTATACTCTTCCCACTTATGTTTTGTGATATTGATCTGCAGAGAAATCATTCATCCAGGAACAACAAACTGTGATTGTGTTAAAGTAAATGGAAAGACCTAATCCCTTACCCTACCATACTGTCAGTTACTGTCTTTATTTCCTGCTCTCCTGGAGCTGTTTAAGATTGAGAGAGGAGCAAGAGAGAAAGAAATAGAGAGTGGTAGAAGGACATTGCACTTAGCAAATTAAAGTCGTAACTTTAACATTTGAATCTTGGCAGCAGTATGAATTTAAGTAATGATGTTGGTTTCTTGTTAGGCCATTTTCATTTCAGGCTCATCAGTAGGCTTTTGATGTACGACCTATTAAAAATTGGGATGTCTGCCAGATATGCAGTCTAAACCTATCCATCTTCAAATGCATAGGTGATATATGGACAACAAGCCTGTGAAACAAAAGAGAAATTTTAAGGAAAATTGGAATGACTTAGGCCAATAAAAAGGCAGCCTAGAAATTATATATATATGACTGATTACTTTATATATGTGTATGAGTAATATAGCTGACATGGGTAATACAATAAATTATACAGATATTGTTAAAAAAGACTATCCTCTGTGCAGTGATAGGGTTCAGAAAGGTCAGAGTTCAGACAAGAATAGCTGTAAACTGATTGATAACACTGGAAGGACCTATTTACATAATTTTTATGCTTGTGGAATTTTTAAACAACCTTTAAAGAAACATAGCAGTTGATTTACTAAAGAAAAATAGGCTGTTCACTGTACAAATAAATTTGAACTTTGCAATGGAATTTTCACTTAGCTTAGTGAATGTGGTGAAAATTAACCTTGTTAGCAATACCCAATCACGTGCAAGTAAAATAATAAAACATTTTTTTGCTTACACATGATTGGATGATGGACATCAGCAGAGCTTCACTTCGTTCAATAAGCTAGGGGAAAATTCCATTGCAAAGTGACAATTCCCTTGTGAACAGCAAATTTGCTTTTAGTAAATCACCCCAAAAGAGGTAATAAAAGCTTCTCCATGCTTTACAAAGGAGAGAGTTCCTTTGAAAGCTCCTGGTGCACTTAAGGTGGCCACACACGTATCTATATTATCAGTTAATTGATCATTTAATGAAAGTAAATGGTTGAATAATAATATGGACAGGAACTGTAAACCACAGACCCTCTTTTTAGTTTATTTAGTGCACTTTTGTTCAATTTTGATGCTGGCAAATCGATCAGGCGTGACAGGATTTTATCAATTGCTTCTAATCAAGTGAACAAATACCTGCATGTGTGTCAATCAACCTAGGGTAAAGGTGCCCATACACCATGCAATATTCGGACAAAAATTTCCGTCTGATTATCGAACCGTTGTACGATTTTCGTACGGCAGCACCATCCTGCCCCGACCATTGCACAGTTCAATTAGCAGTCTTTAGCAGAAATCACCTGGACAAATTTCGTTAATCGACGGCGCGGATTTTCGTTTGCAGATGAGCAGTGTTAATCGTACGATTTTTGACGCAAGGAAACGCCACCAACCTTGCGAAAATTGTCAGTTTTCTAACCTGCTGGAAAGTCAAAAGTCGTACTATTGTACAGTATTTGCGGTTGTACACTGCCCATCAACCTGAAGGTGGCCATACATTTACACTTTATTACTTTTAAAGTAATAAAAAAAACATACGATCTGCCCATCTTGGACAGGCAGATCGTACTTGCGATCATCGCAAGCCCGCCCCGCTGAGGGGCGGGCTTGCGATGACTGCAATGCTGAACGGGCAGTGTGCGCGTGCGCACACCGGCCCGTTCGGCATTTGTCTCCCGAGCATGCCACAAACCATCCGAAAATCGTAAGATTTTCTGCTGGTTTTCGAACATGCTCCTTAGACAAAAGACGTGCGACCGTACAGTAAAAACGGTCGCACGCCTGCCATACACTTTGCGATTATCATACGATCGCGGGATTTCCCGCGATTATCGTGCGATAATCGCACAGTCTATGGGCACCTTTACGAATATCGGACGAAAATGCGATCGCAAGCTAAAATCGGCCGATATTCGTAAGGTGTATGGGCACATCACTCGTTTCACATCACTCATATTTTCAATCAATACCCTATATGTTGCATTGTTTAATATTTTAATTGATGATATATTGCTTGTTTGCAATCCTTTGTATCTAGCTTGATCACAAATCTATTTGCGTATGACCACCTTGCCTAGAGTGTGTGATGACATTGTAGCACTTTATCTGTAATGCTGGTAGGGCTGCAACAACTAATCGACATAATCGATTATAATCGATTATTGAAAAAGTTGTCAACTTTTTCAATCATCGATTAATCGGCTTCTGGTTAGTTGGCCCTGTTCACGGCTCCACACACGCTGCGCGCCGCACCTCCTCACCACCTCGCGCGCGCCGCTGCCAGACCCGCCCGCACCCACACGCCACACCTCCTCCCCGCTTCACGTTCACCGCCCTCACACATCCACGATCAGCACAGGGACGCGGAGAGAAGAAGTGAAGATGTAAGGAGGAGCAGGTGTGGGGGGATGACAATTGCCGATAGACAGGCCCTATCTTGGAAGCAAGTTGCTGGAAGACTGCTCAAGTAAGCCTGCACTTCCCCCCACATGATGCTCTATAATGTATTGCTAGTATACGTATTTCTCTATAGCTGATGGTACATTGTGCTATATATTATACAGAGGACTACAAATCCCAGCATGTATGTATAATGTACTATTGCTGAGATTTGTTGTATCCCTCTATAGCGGGTGGTATTCTGCATTGCGCTGTATAGAGGACTACAAATCCCAGCAATAATACATTATACAGCGCAATGCGGAATACCTTCAGCTATAGAGGACTACAAAACCCAGCAATAGTACATTATACAGCGCAATGCCGAATACCACTAGCTATAGAGGACTACAAAACCCAGCAATAGTACATTATACAGCGCAATGCCGAATACCACTAGCTATAGAGGACTACAAAACCCAGCAATAGTACATTATACAGCGCAATGC
>NW_017306346.1:1804701-1807259 GCF_000935625.1 Nanorana parkeri | reverse complement strand
ATTTGGGTCAACTGAGTATATCAAAACTCGCCAGAATCGCTTCTGTTGTAAAGCTGACAGTCGGGTTTACAAGTTTAAAAGCCGCCGGGAGTCTGTTTAAACAGCCCCAATGCTGGCGACGTACACTGTACGTCCTCAGTCACGAAGGGGTTAATGCACTAAACCACTAAACAAACTCTGGACCTACAGCTGTGGTGAAAATACAAATCCTATCATGTATCTGCATCTGGGAGTAATGCTGTGGCTGTCAGATTCTTGCAATACCTAATGGGATTTTTAGTTGCACCACAGCTGGAGGACCAGAATTTGCCTACCCCTGCACTGGGCTATTGCACTTGTGTTATATTCAGCCATGTAACGGTCAACCATCACGTTCTCAAACAAATTGTAAGCCCTCCTTACCATCTTGTCTTGAATTGTATTGTGATTGTAATGTCTTCCCTATATTGTAAAGCGCTGCGTGAACTGTTGGCACTATATCAATCCTGTATAATAATAATAATTTCAGCTCTTATTGGCTATCATTATATAAAATAACAATTGATACAGCGTAGTGACTTGAACCCAGCGTTAAAGAGGAAATGTTCCCTTATCTTCAAAATAACTACAAAGGCACCTTTAGAAATGTTTAGTAATAGCAATCTACAAACACATACTTTTATTTTTTCCATACCTTATTTTTTTTCCACCCCATTCTTCACACAGTGGCCATTTTAACCAAGGGCAGGTTAATAGACCTCCCGTTACTTCCTGGAATTCTGGCTCATGTGACTAGGACATGTGACCATGCACATCATCTCAAGAGGTGATCCCTGAGATCTCGTGCCATTACAGATGAGATTTCTCAGCAATACACTGTGATGTAACCTTCCCAGCATGCAATGATTGGTCACAATTACATCATTGTGCCAAAGTGGGAAAAAAATTGTTTGTAAGTAAAATAAAAATGTTTGTTTAACTAATGAATGTAAAATGATTTCATATGGGCATGCAGAGCTGTATGCAGATGTGATTTTTTAGTCAAAAGGGGGTAAAGGTCCACTTTAAAGTGTAGCTTCACTTTGTGAAGTTTCCTTGTTTCCTACAAGGGAAAACATACAGGGCACTCTGTTTTAAATGGCTAGGACATTATTATCCCTTTCTCCGTCCTTTTAGTCCACCCGTTTTAAAACCAAGCAGAGGAAAATCTGATTTACATTGCTCATTTTATATTCTGGAGATGAGAGTGGTGGTGGACTGGACACAATCCAGTATCTAATTTATTTTTGCTGTAATTCATTCAGGTGACAAACGGGGTGTTTGTCCCATAAACAAACAAATGTTCATCAGTCGTCAACATAGAATTGCAATGACAACAACCCAGCAGAGAAGTTGACAATTAACTTTAGCAAATGTAAATTACCTTAAAGTTCACACTCTATTGAACTCTGACATTTGCCTATCAGCCTTAATCGGCATAGACTGTGTTTCCCTCTTGCCTGCCTTTTTTATTGGTGTTAGATATATTTAATCTCTAAGTTAGTGTTTCCATTCTGCGGCAGGCATAAGTGATAAACGGCGCATTCTCATCAGATGGGCTAAACATTGCAAAGAGAATTGAGTCTTTTATGTCTTCAGAACATTTACTTTACAGGAAAGGAACAGACACATTGCTGTGCTTACCCCAAAGGACTACTTATTGAACACAACCAGAGAGCCTGCACAACACAGACTGGCTGAAGAACAATTGAATAAGGGGTTGCGTTGATTCTAAAGTAATCACTAACACATCTAAAAGCATAAAAGAGGAAAATCTAAATTTCACATTGCGAGATGTAATGCTGGAAAATCAGACAGTTCACCAAGGCTCACCACCTCTGCAATTTCCTTTTTAAACATGTTTTTCTTTTCTTTACTGTGGAATTAGCAGAGGTTGTATAGAGAGAAACTGAACAGAGGAAAAATAGAGTTCAGTATAATAGTGTCTACGGATTGTGATGGTAACTGTTGATTGAAGGTTCTTATATTCATAATGCAACAACACATATCTGCACAATGTGCATAGGTGAACAAGCAGATCGTTTTCTGATTCTGTAGTTTTGATGTACATTATAACTGACATATTTAAAGTTAAATCTGTGATTAAAAAATAATAGTTTAAGTCTACTAGGTCATGACTATTACTTTCACCAATTTGTATATACATTTTTTTATAGTACACAACAATGACATGAACCAAAGAAATGTGTTGTTGCATAGAAATTAAAGTGTAATTTTTGTTGTTTAGATTAGAGTACAGTGGGTTTAAAATGCCTATCAGGTTATTTTTTGCTGCCTGTGTCCCACTCGGAAGATTTCCCTCCTTTCCTGTTCTGTACATGCAACAGGAAATGAGATGTAAATCTCTCCAGAGTGAACTGAATTCTTGGCTAAGAGTTGTCAATAGAACAGGTATACCAATAGGAGGAATTGCCCTCACTTCTGGTTCTGGTAACAACTACAACATTTTCCATTACTTTCTGTCCCAGTAACAATGGTCACCAGGAAAAATGGGGGGGGGGGGGGTTTTTCCCCCACAG
>NW_017306346.1:1802864-1804040 GCF_000935625.1 Nanorana parkeri | reverse complement strand
GGGGTGATTCCCCCCAATGAGTACACAGACAGCAATAAAAATATGACAGGGGGTCTAACCATACCTCATTTTATTTAACTTAAAGAAAAAAATAGATTTTACACAAGGTTGACTATATGCAAAGCAATATCTCTTGAACTTTCTTGCAGACTGTAGGATGGGTGTTACAGCAGACCCTTAGGCCCCATTCACAGGCTGTGGCTGGGAATTCCTGCTGAAAAAACCTATGGATTCTTGTGGCAGGTATCCCAGGTGTGTTTGTGTACAATGGCCACATCTGTCAGTGATTGTCCGCATGTAATCCTACTAGAAGAATAACTGAATAACTTGTGGTTCGCAAAAGATAATGGCCCCTGTACCCAGACAGATTGTAGCAATCATCTGCCGCAAACGGCTGCAAAATGTTTATCTGATGTGTGATTAACAGAATAAAGAACTACCTTTTAGCCATCTGTTAAATCTGAAACGGGAAGCAATAGCTACATACATATCTTAAAGCCGTTACTGACCTCCACCTTGAGGATGCTAGTTGCCTGACTGTCCTGCTGACTCATCTTGCTTTAAAGTGTACAATGAGCCCAAAATGTTCTTTTTAATTTGGGATACTGTAGAACAAGGAAGGGTTGGTGCTACCTTGGGCTCCTTTAGAGAGAGAGAGAGAGTTCCCCTTGCATCCTGTCCTAATTACAACAATTACATCAGACAGGAAAAGAGGAATCACCAACAGGAACAAAGATGCAAATAAAAACTTTTGCTAGTAGCGTAAGGGAACTGAAACTAGAACCTATGTCAGATCTTTATTGCTATATGAGACTCTGTTGCAGAGTTCCATTGTTTCCTGCTTCAGGATAGTAAGTGAGGGGAAATGCTGTAATGTATCCTTCCTTACTCTATCCAAAACTGAAAAAATGTCTTGGCTGGGCTTACACTTTCAATACTTTCTGATTTTTTAATGTGTATGTATGCATGTTCAGAATCAGAAACCAGACAGTTAGAAACAAGTATTTTTACCAAGTTATCAATAGCAGCATCAGCATCCATAGATATCCTACAGCAAGACTCTTTAAGAAGGCAAGGCTCCCTCATGTCCTATACAATATATATATATATACATATATATATATATTAGGGCTGGTAATGATTAAAATTTTCATGTTCGATTAATCGAAACATTTT
>NW_017306346.1:1762489-1802808 GCF_000935625.1 Nanorana parkeri | reverse complement strand
ATATATATATATATATATACACACACACACACACATACATATATGCACACTGTGTGTATAGTTCTCTATTGCCTTATAGCAAGAGCAGGACATATACAGCACACTTCTCATGTTTAATGCATTCTTAATCTTAGTATTGAACTATGCGGTTTAATAAATGATAAATGTAAATTGTTTATACAGAATAGAAGGGTTCAATGCAGTTTGTTAGCAACATGTCTGTAAAAAAAGGCAGGCAGCCACTTTTTCAGCTACAGACAATTTAATCCTGTAAACCACATTTGACAATCTTGCCCAATGAATTGAGATTTCCACCTACATAATTATTCATACGGAAGTTCTGCTGTTTATACATCAACATCAAAACAGCACGGAGAAAAACAAGTTTTGACAGAAAAAGCTCAGCAGAATAGAAATGTTCCACCGTGGAAGAATGGCACATCCCACAGTGACATAATCCTTTAGTGTATTAAATTGGCCCATTTACTATATAACTGTACAAGATGCATGCAAGAACTTTAAGATTGTATTATCACTAGAATGGCATTAGTTTGTTTAGATGAATAGAAAGCTTTGTACAAAGTGTATCAATGCTTCATTGGGTGGCAAAGAAGGATTTAACTGAAGACTATGTAAAAGACTATGTAAAATGCATGTTACACAAGACTTGGAAGAATACAAAAATAGACACAGTTCTTCTTTCAAACATTTTATTCCTGAAGGCCATAGCTTGATATTCTAAAGAAACATGTACAGAGGACTAGAGGAGAATGTGCAGAGGAAAAAGAACATGAGGAAAGCACATTGTACTGTACATTGCAGTAAAAATTACAATAATTTTATCATTTGTCTCACTTAGACTTTGCTTGAGAAACTCTTCTTCCAAATCAGGCTACACAGCTCCATGCACGGCCATAATATACCCATAGGAGACCTTGCAACTTCTATGGGACCAGGAAGCACAAGGGACCGCAATGTTTTTTTGCTTACATAGTGATTAATGCAGGGAGCAATAGTATTTTGCAATCGCATTTGTATACAATTTTTTTTATACTGTATATAGTGTGGGAACCTCTAAATAAGGGGTCCACAATCCCCAGTCCGCGTAGCGGAACCAGGCTATGAACTGGGCCGCAGCCACCGGGCAGCCGCAAGAAACTGAGCATGCCTGAGCTGCCTCTGCCTCCTGTCAGATCACAGTGCAGTGGCAGATTTATCTCCTTGGTTCTGATGACAGAGCGAGAGCTGAGCTGAGGAGAAGGAGACGGGAAGACAGCACACTTGACTATTTTGAAGAGATCTGTGAAAGATGCTGCTAACCCCAGCAGAGGAACTTCTGCCTTACTGTGTGTGGCCCTTAAGTTAGTAAGTGACCCTGCATGCTGATGATTTTTTGTATATGGCACTGAGCCTGAGCAATAACCCCCCAAATCCGTGGAAAACTTTTCTTCCACAAAACTGGTCCCTGGTGCCAAAAAGGTTGGGGACCACTGCTCTAAATTAATGCTATGAAAGTGATATACCACTATAGATTGGTATAGACCACTATAATATATCACTATAGATTGACTTAGAGATGGGGTCCTTAATGATTTTGTTGTGAGCCCCATCACCCCATTATACCAAGCCTTAGATGTCTCATAAAAGGCTCATGTTTTCCAAGTTTGACTAGCCCATTGGGTCTACTCTTTCAGGGTTGAATGACACTTGAACATCAGAAAGGAAAGGTGGCGTTTGGGTAGGAGTAAATATTTAAAGAGTTGGTGTAGGTGGTACCCACATTTCTTTAGGTACTTTTCCAGCTAAACTGCAGTGCCTTTAACCCATAGACAAGGTGATGGGGGTAAGTTTTTTCTTTTTTTTAATGATTTTCCTTTATGCAGCAGCATGAAAGAGATTTCATTTGCTGACAGCATATGCACTTTTGTATTAGAAACACCAATGCATTCCATATGCAGTCATTACACATTCTGCATACTGATTGCCAAAGAAACCGGCCCTACATTTGAATAGAAAACCAGTTATTATCAATGTTAACTACAAAGCTGGATTTCTGCATAAGCAGAACAGGGCATGGCCTGAGGCCACAGGGGTAGCACACAGCCACTACCACATCATGTTGCTGGTAGTAACACATTCACATGCATGGTAGAAGACCAGAGGTACACTGGCACATTTAGTCTGCCACAATGTAGCTTTCCTCCACAGTTTGTGCATTATTGTTGATGTAATAGAGTACTGTGTACCTGCTGTTCACTCGCACTGCCTCCATTGAAATAAAACTAAGCTGCTAGTAGACTATGCTTTATTCGTTAGTACTAGGTGTACTGATGTGGAGCAGGCAAACTGTTTGCTTGTCCTTTGTGCCCCCAGCCTCAATTTGTTAATATATGGCTATGATGTCAGAACGTTTAAGCCTGATACAAAGTCAGAGGCGCAGGGAGCATAAATCTGGCTTTGGTAGTCTATATTGCAATTCTTGATTTTTACACGTAAAGATTTTACCTGCTGTATATAGCTTTCCAATCAGAACTCTCTTTATAATGAGCTATTAAGGAACAACAGGCTAAAATGAAGTTTGGTGCGAGCAAATAAAATGTGATCAATGTTCAAACTGTGACAGCGAGCTAAAATTTTCACTGATTCAGATGTACTTCTAAAGAGGTTCCTTCACAAATTGTATTTGTGTTGATCAAAGTGATATGGTTCCACTGTATTTAACAGAGATTACAATGATGTTCTACTTAAAAAAACAAAAACAAACAGGTGGCAAACTTCCCACAAAGTTAGTGTAGCATGTAATCGGGTTGGTAATAACTGGCATGCAGTCATGGAAATAGTTGTGTTTAGTACACAAAGTGGTAGAAATGTATGACATCTTTCTGTTAATCTGCAGGGTTCTTTAGTTTACAGTTTTGTGAGCTCTAGAGAAAGGCAAAGCATGCTTTAATTTAATCCTTGGCAACTATGTAAATACACAGACTAACAACTGGCAGTGAAAGAGGCTGCCTTACTGCTTAAACTATGAATAATGTTTACATGTAATTCTCACTAAGCTTTAGATGTTTGTGGTAAATCAAATACAACCAAGCCAAATTTGCATCTCGTATCTGCCATCGCTGTACATGGCAGACCTGCAAGGTAATTTGAGAAATGAATCAAGATCATCATAAACGCTGTCATTTCTTTGGAGATATCTTTACCTCTCATTGGTTCAAAGAATTCTAAAGGAATGTCATTTAATAGTAGTTTGAGCTACTGAATGCTTGTGAATACCTTGTGAGAGTTATAGCGGATTCATTATTGGTAACCACTACATGTTTTCTTGTGGCACTCGTGTATTTGGGGTTTTTTCATAAGCTGGCCAGACATCTTTTCAGTGAAAAAGGCTTCTGGTTTTTTGCAAGCTTATTTGTATTCTGTTTATCAAAAAACAAAATGCACTTAGCTCAAAATAATAAAGTAGCTTCTTCATGTCAATAGGAACAACTAGTTTTATTGACAGGCCTTCTTTACAGGAAAACTCCACTTTTGTTAAAAAGAATATAGCCAAATAATATTGCTACACAAGCAAGTTAATGTTATTAAAAATGATCTTTTTGTTTCAATCTGAAGCCCAGTAATTTTGCAAAACTGTTAAAAAAAACTGTGTACAGAATGCTCTCAGAAATATAATTTCCACCTTGTGTGATTGGTTCACAGATGTTTGCACTAATGTACAAGTAAAAAATTAGACATCCCCTGCAATAGAAATGTCTTTTTTGGATACTCCTTAGGATACTCCTTAGGAAATAACTATATATAAAGGGATGCATCCAGCCCCGCAACTTTTCTCATTGGAGCACTGAAAGTCCACCAGGCGGTTTTAATGAACCCAGACTCTCCAATGCAGGAAGCAAACTGCAAAGGGCATGATGAAACAGCCCTTTCTTCAGAACAGAAAAAGGTACAAATCTGCTACAGTTCATTAAAATCTTTGCAATGTACATTGATTGCCCAGAAGGCATTTGTTTTCTCAACAAAAAGTTACAATGCAGGAAGCAAACTGCAAAGGGCATGATGAAACAAACAGCCCTTTCTTCAGAACAGAAAAAGGTACAAATCTGCTACAGTTCATTCAAATCTTTGCAATGTACATTGATTGCCCAGAAGGCAATTGTTTTCTCACCAAAAAGTAAAGTTACACTTAAAGTCAAGGATTGCTATCCTGACAAGTTATTTACTGTGTTAGCTTAATTTTGTTTTTAAAAGGCATAGTCCACCTTTTACAAAAATTAATACATGCACTCACGTTCATAAAAAAATGCATTTTTATATTTGTTTGCGGTGGATGGCAGGTGCAATACTCCTGCAGACTCTTTTTCCTAGTCCCTATCCATATCAAGGTAGGGACATCCAGTTACAGGGACAGGAGGAAGTAAACATGGACTACAATACCACACATGTACTCCATTGAACTGCAAGTCTCTTTGCCCCAGTGGCAGGTGAGGCTTGTAGTCTCACCTTTCACAGATTCTGTCAAAAGTTCTACCCTACCACGTCAGATTCAAAAGATTCATTGATGCTGTGGGAAGAACAACCCCTCGATTAGGGGGATGGGGGCTAGGAATGTGATCATGTTTCATGTTTCACCCCAGATATGGGTGTAGAATGAAACACTGTATGAAAACTAAACTTAGCCTTTAATTCTGGTCTTTTTAAAATTCAGCTTTGCTTTCTGTACATATTAAAAGTGAAGCTTGCTTAACTTATTCAGCTCCAGTGATGTGGCAACTTACATGTGTTTTTGCAAATTATAACACTGCATTCCATTGCACTCACACACTGGCACCAGTCATTGCTTCTCGAGTCCCTGTAGCTTATTCAATCTTTGTTCCAGGCAGCTATACAAAGGAATACACAGCTGCAGTGTAGTGTCCATGAGTTGAGATCATTTAGAATATCTAAACAGATCTTCAAGTCAGGGACAGACTTTGGCTGAAAAATATAAAGTCATCACGGAAAAACACAACAAGCAATACAGATCGAGAAATTGAAATCAGATTAATTGGCTGAATTACTCACCCATTGTTCTTTTTTATAGTATCAGAATGTCTTTGCATTAGTGAATGCAAGCACCTTATTAAGTATAAAGTGCAAGCAGCAATTTTCAGTTTCCCGTAGTGATTATTTTAGCTATTGGCTGGATAAAAGACTACATAATATTAATATGCAATATTTCATATTGTCGTGGGTAACCTGAATAACATAAAATAATATGCTTACAAAAAACACAGTACACTATATACATAATCATATCAACACTTCATAGAGTCCAATATCCCTGTGAAAAAATGATAGCTCAGAACTGTAACAGAATCCACCAACTTGCAAATTAAAATCCAGCCTAAAGTGATAGACTCTCAAACTCACTATATGAAAATGACCACCCAAGTGAAGATAAGTTAATAAACACTAGAATTCCAACAGAACTCATGCTTTTCTATTCTCATCCCATTATTGGGGAATGATTACTTCCTGCCGGGCAAAGCCGACAAGGCTTTTCTAAACTGGAGCAAGCGCCCTCAACTAAAAGTGGTTGACATCATGTCAGGGGCAAGGATTAGCTCCTTACAGGAGTTAAGAGAGGATTGGGGATGCTACCCCCTGGATTGGTGGAGACATCAACAATTAAAACTTTTTTTCCAAACCTTACCCAAGCCCTTGAGAACAGGGGGGGGACTTGACCGTATTTGAGTCGATTATGGGAGCTAAACAATCACCTCAACACTGCCTTTCAAAATGGTGGGAAGGGCTGGGGTTGTATGGGAAGAATGGAGAATGTTAACTTTGTATGAAATTGTTGTAAAAATTTGATGTCAAAAACTTGAATAAAGATTTAATTAAAAAAAGAACTCATGCTTTTCTAAGCTCTATTCAGATTCCTGTATAGTGGACCCATAAATAGTCCAAATATATAATAGAAAATATCAAGCATAATAGCACACATGGATTTAGGAAAGATAATTCATAATTGTATTCATTCTTAGGAGTATATAAATGGAAATTCGACAGTCAGATGTCAGTGGCTGTAGTACGTTTAAACTTAGCTGAAATGTATGACACAATACCTTATAGTCAAATAATTTGTGTAATTGTAAAAATAAGGATCAATTTAACTCCCATAATTTTATTTTTGCTGTGTCCCACAGTGTGTGGGTGGATTTCTGTTGATTTCCTGTCATGAAGATGCAATGAGAAGTAAAAAGAAATCTATAAAAAAGTGAGGGAAATGCCTTCTTAGACAGTTGTCACTTTAACAGGTGTCCCCATTGAACATTTACCCTGACCTATAGTTTGGGTGACAACTCTAAAATCTTTGCATTTCTTACCACTTACTGTCTCAATGGCAATGGTAATCAGAACAAGTAGACAGGATGACTTTCCCCAGCAAGGACACAACAGCAATAAAACTTCACAGGGGTTCTGATCCTTCCATCATCTAACTAAAAATAGTCTTTTGGCTATAATTATACTTTATGAAATTTGCTTCAGAGTCAAACAAAAATATAATTGTGAAAGGAAATGGCAATGCAGTACTGTTGGTGTGGTTGTTTTGCCAAGGCTGTTTTTGGGTCCATGTCTAGCGCAAGTCTAATATCAGCCATATATGCCTTAACATATTTTAAGAGCACAGCTTACTAGTTTAGGCATAAAGCTTAAGTAATGTGTTAACAAAAACAAAATGGGGGCCATGGAGTTTTTAGCCATAATGTGGTAGTATCCACAGCATATTAACACATTATGGCAGACATGCCTGACAAACCGATCCCCTCCAGTGCTGTGTTCCTCCCTCACCAGTGTTTTCATCTTCCCCCGGGTTTCGATTCTTCGGCTGCTTGATTGATTGGGCCCCAGTGATGTAACTACCGCACGTGCTCAGTGCACAGACCTGGCATGATGTGATAAAGTACCTTCCGTGCGCATGTGCGGGAGTTATGTCATCGGGACATCCAGTCACTCAAGCACCTGAAGACTGGAAACTCAGCTCAGGAAACAGAAACAATAGCTGAAAAGAAGATTTAATGGCAAAGGGGAATTCATTTCACAGCCTTTTCTGCAATCGGAAGCCTGAAGATCGCTTTTTATGTTTTTTTCTTCATACCTTTACTTCCACTTTAAGGAAACATAGACTTGTCTCAGACACTTTTATTTTATGTAGTCACGATCAGACATTTATTTCATTTAGTTCAGGCTGTTAATTTTATGTAAGGCTATAGAACTTTTATTAAATAGTATATTAGAGTGAATGCATTTTGGTTAATGCAATTCAATACCTTCTATCTAAGGAAATCTAGCAGAGATAGAAAAAAATGCAATCAACCATAATGCCACAATTTTATTTAAACACGTCTGCTGTGCCAAAAAATAGTCAATACGTGTCTGTTCTACTAATAACTGGAAGAAAAAGTATGTTTGTTCTTTCTTCATTAATTCAGTGAATTAATGCGTTTACTATGCACTGAAAAAATTCTTTAAAATACAAGTAGTCAATACATTTAATGAATTGCATGTTCCGAATAATAAATGTCAAACTGGTAAAAAGGTCAGCGTAGTAATAAGAAAAATTGCCCAAATGGTACATAAAGTCCATTAAACACAAGTATAGATATTACCTGTAGTTAAGGGTAATTCATAATTGATGGTGATATCCCAGTTATTGCTGTTTAAATATTTTATTATGTTATTCTGCATAATAAATACAAATTACACATGCCTTGTTCAAGGATCTAAAGTGTTTTTAATTTTTGCTGAAGAGCAATTGTATTCTTTAATTGCTTTCTGGTCTAAAGGGGGGTCTAAATGGATTTAAATGATATAAATTCCATTGGAAGTCATTGGACATTGTCTGGGGAGTATCTGCTTGGGTGCAATGCAGCAAAGTAACATAAGTAGATAAGGAAAAAGTAGTAGAGGCACTCACAAATCTTAAGCAGAAGTGTATGTCCAAACATGAGTTCATTTTATCCAAACAGAATAAACTCTTTTTGTTTGGACATAGACCCGTGAGTGCCTCCATCAGTATGAATTCTAAAGTAGGTATAAAGGCCCTCATGGGTCTTGCAGGCAAGAAAAATTAAAGCATCAGCATTTTATTATCAATGTTTCGACTGAGCTCGGTCCATCTTTATCAACACAAGTCTTGATAAAGACGGACTGAACTCTATTGAAACGTTGACAATACAATGCTAGTGCATTGACTTATCTATGCTGCAACACCCATGAGTGCCTCTGTACCTACTTTGGATTAGTAGGAATATTTTTGTGGCTGAAAACCTGGGCATTTACCTTTTCGGCTGACAGTCCAGTCTTTACTTTAACAACAGCTGCTCTTGAACATTTAACGAATTCTGCTGTTTTGCTGATACTCGCTCCATGGCTTGAGCGCCAAGAATCATCCCACATTCAAAGGCTGTTAAATCACGTTGTCAGATCATCAGATGAAGTCATGAAGCATTTGCACAAGGTAATTTGATGATGTTAGAAGTGGCTTACATAGTCGATTACCATGCAATAAACATGCTCAAGGTATTGCTAACTGGTTTCCTCTCGTTTGCTGGCTTTAGCACCTAAAAGCATGTTATTAGATTTAAACTGCTGGGGTACTTGAAAATTAAATGACAGGTGTGGGCCTTAACAACAGGAGCAGACAGGGCTAATCTCAAGATGAGCAGGAGCTAAAGCCCTATGTACAACTTGGGCCTTGAATCCAAGGGACACATGGTCCGCACTTTAGCACTGTATTATCTTGGAGATATTTAAAGTTAAGTTAGGTTCAAATTGATTAAAACTCCTGGTAAACAGTTAAATGCACAGCCCACGTATATGTATGTACTTGCTTTTAGTCTCGTGAACCCCACTATTTCCTGTTTCATCTTTTTAGCTTCTTATGTCACATGCCTGCCTACAGGAAAAGTAATTAGCAATATCATGATGTTTATTTATCCAATGAGCTGGCACGTAACACATGCATTTCAGCTGGCATTTGGCTGTTTGCCTGTAGAATAATTTTTATAATGTTTTGTCAGTTGAGTTCAGGAGTGTTCT
Source organism: Nanorana parkeri (assembly GCF_000935625.1). Classification (NCBI taxonomy): domain Eukaryota; kingdom Metazoa; phylum Chordata; class Amphibia; order Anura; family Dicroglossidae; genus Nanorana; species Nanorana parkeri. Next base: position 1,793,721 of record NW_017306346.1, on the reverse strand, counting down.
AGGGGTTCAGGTCACCTAAAATTGATATTTCAGTTTTGAGTAGATGCCAGCTTATTGAATCTGTTACTGATCTTCTTGAATCTGTTACTGATGCAGGTAGTTAGATTGATGCACCTGAATATCCAATTATTTTTCATTTGCTGTAATTTATAAAGATTTGAGCAAGGAGAATGACATAGTTGTCAGCAAAAAAGGGAGCAATGAGGCATTTTTACCAGTGGGTTCCTAAAATATATCAAGCGTTAGATGGTTCTTTAAAGTAGTATGGTTAATCACCTATTTATTTTAAATGTGTTTCACTTCTTATATTCTATTTTTTTTCCTTTGTATTACTTCTCTTTGTTTTCTTAGCAATCATTACAGTGATATTATGCACCATTTGATGACCGGTTTACTAATATTTTACTACTTGCTTTTGAAGATAAGTGTAGATTTCTGTTACTACCACTGCCCTTGATAAATTCTGTGCATGTATCTGTATCTTTGCTTTACAAAACTTTAATACTGCTTTACTTGCCATCTAGCATCAATTTAAAATTGTATTGTTGGATCGGCTTGGAATAGTTGTACCCTTTAAAGGTAACGGTAGCCATATGGAAACCTTTTGCACACACTGAACATTGTTCTCGCCACATTGTGTTTATTTTGGAAACATACAGTATATATTAGCTATCTAGATTGTTACACCTTTTGCCACCCTTAGTGAACCTTGTGTCAGCTATCAAGTAAAATTGTCAGATCTTACTGATCATGTCATACAAAGTCAGTCATCCAAGCACTTCATGTTTTACTAAATTTGAAGAACTATGATTGTACAATAAAATGACAGCTCTATAATTCATGATATGCTAATCATATCCACCCAAAGGCATACTTTGCATAATATGAATAACATTCTAATGCAGACATTTACAGTACACATGCAATATATTTGTAATTTACATTTCAGATTAGTCAGTCTGGTCCATCCACTGTATATGCTGTTAATGGCTTCATAATTATGTCAGACAATTTCACTTTTTAATCTTCCGTACAAAGAAAGGTAAGGAAGAGGCATCTGAAAGGTTACATATAGGCTACAAATTTGTTTTTCTACTTCTTGTTTTAAATTTAGAGACATTCCTTACAGTGGACAAGAAAAATATATCTAGGGCTCATATTCTAAAGGCTTTCAGGCTTTCACTTCACTTAGTCATACCTGTCATAGCACATTGAAAAATCTGCCATTTATCCTATGGCCTGAGTAGCTAAATTTCACTGAAGAGTTAGTGTTACACATACTTTTCAGTTGAAATGTCAGCTGTAAAATTCAAGTTCTATCTCAATATAAAATACCATTGGCATTATGTTAATTAGCAGTCATATGAAAGTATACTCAGTTAGGCCTATATAGCCTGAAGTGAATGCTGATAATTTCTTGTTGTGGCAGAGAGCCCTTAAAGGGACACTAAACTCAAGAGTTAGACCTTAAATATGCATTCAAATACCCCTAAATATTAACAAAAAAATTAGCTTATTTCTGTAGCACTATTTCTATTCCCGTGATAGAATAAAACTTCAATACAAATAAGTAAACTAAACATGAGATTGTAGTCCATTACAGGAGTGAGCTTGGAGTGGTGGCTACTTTCCAACACACAGGGACCATGAGGAACAAATGTAGCCACCCTCCAGAAGGAAGGACAGTGTCAGTCAGAATTCAGAGATGATTTGAGGATCTACAGCTGAGGGATACAGATACAGATGAGTTTAGTGTTACTTTGAGATGCCCATTGAACATGCCGATTACCATTGCATGTTTGCTTAGCTTTATAGGTAGAATGTTACAAATATTTGTATCTGCTCAGAGGGTTGGTAACTTCATGCATACATGTAAAAACTAGGCATGTAGAATAGAATGCAGAGTAAACCAGGGATGTGATTATGGGGGGCCAGTATTTGCTTTGGATTTCTATCTAATACTATATTTATAGGTCTAAAAGCAAAAGCAGTCTGGCAGTTGGCATTTGGTTTCCCAGATACATTTCACTTTGAAATTTGAACCTTATTTAAAGTGGACCATAAAAATGTAAATGAAGCCACCGTTAAATATATTTTAAAATACAAAAAAAAAACATTTTTTACTTTTAAAAGCAGGCTTTTGTTCTGGCAAACACTTTTCTTTAGACTTTTCTTCCCACACTCATTTTAAGAGCAGATTCTCCCTCTGTTCACTTCCTGGATTTCATTGCCACCCCTACAGTGCCACAGTCAGACCCTAACTCCGAAACCTTTATGATTACATGTTCCCCTGAGATCTTGCAAAAGTTTGGAAAATCTTGCAAGGTCTCAGAGTTTGCAGATGAGAAAGTCCCTGGAAAGCACTGGTGAGCCTTACCAGGGGGCAGCTGTATGGCCCTGGCTATGTAACTAGTACCTAAAGACATCAGGAAGAAGTATACAATAAATTATGAGTAACTGAATTAACCTTCGATAACATACAGATGGTTTATGATCAGCATAAACAGGTGCATGCACGATGTATTTTTACTGTTGGGGGTAAAGGTCCACTTTAAAAGAAGTAAGAATGAACAATACAGTACTTCATTTAACACATTTAGATATGTGCGGGTGTCTGTGTTTATATTTTGTAGGGGGGTATTGCATATTTATACCACCAGAGCTGCATATAATATATTGTAATAGTAATAATAAACAATTTGACAAGTTGCCTGTGAAGGTTCTCATTCATCCAGGTCATGGTATATCTGTTAAAAATAAGTCAAGGCAACTGGACTTGCTTTATTTTTCTCCAATTATGCAAATGCAATCAACACCTGGTTGTGACTAACAGATTATGTGGATTGAAACAACATTCACCATATTTATTCCCAGATAATTTATTTACAAGTCATTCTGAATTGAGAAAGCTGGTTGGATGGCCAGTGAAACTTCTTCAAGAAAAATACAGCAAGTCCAGTTGCCTTGACTTATTTTTTACAGATAATTTTCACTTGGAAACTCCTATACAGAGTTTTTAATTGAATTTATTGCATCGTTTTTGCCAAAGTAGTAATTGGTGCTGGCCACCACAGCTCCTGACCTTTTTTGGGACATCGATCCACATCTTCAAACTGACCTACGGCCCTGCTGGTTGCTGATAGTTGGTGTATTGGTTCTTCTTTAGATACTTCCCCAGATACAGCGGTGTTCTACAGGAAAATGTAAATAGCATGATTAACATTTATATTTTGTGACATTTGGCCAGGCTGTTTTAGGATACTGGACAGTTTTGTTTAATCCCCTTGCCATGGCCTTTTAGACCTGTATGGCCATTCCCAAAAGACTGGAATATTAACTAAGTAATAGTGGTTCACACAAGAAAAGAAGCCACTAAAATGATACACATAATATACATCTGTTTTCATATACTGTGGAAGTTTTCAGTGGGTTACTTTCAATGAGTACAAATGGCTGATGTAATGTTTATGTAATTGAACAATATATTCTATTTTAGGACATGGTATATGCTTTAACAATGCACTGATTACAGTTCCAGTAAAATGCTGTCTGTCATAATTGGAATCTTTTGCTGCTGGGCTTCCTGTTGCACAAGTATAAGACAAAATAGCAAATCCATATAGATATAAGGACTATTGAAAATATGACGTGAACAATAATTCCTTATGCCTCCCATTCCTGGACTTCACATCCATTTTTACTTGGGAATAATTCCCTCTTTAAATTGAAGTTTGGTATACATTGGGGGGAATTTATCAAAACTGGAGCAGAAGAAACTGGAGCAGCTGCCTATGGCAACCAATCATCTTCTCTCTTCAGTTTGTTCAGTTAAGGTTTGAAAATGAAAGGTGGATGCTGATTGGTTGCCATGGGCAACTGCTCCACATTCTGTCTGCTCCAGTCTTGTTAAATTCCCCTCATTGTGTTTTCATTCACACTCCTGTTAAAAAGTAATATGTAGTAATAAACTGTAGTTCTTTTACTATACCCAAATTCAGCGTGTTTATGAGCATATGTTTTGTTAATACAACCACATGCAGTTTTAGAAATAAAAAGATCTTTTTAACAAAGGACATATTTGCTACTTTTAAAATGCTGCTTTTCAGTTCCTGAAAGGGAAAATGTTGTCCTAATGTATTAATAATGTAATCGTGCCTGAAATCTCAAAGATGAGTCACTAAAATCAGTATTATTGTAACAGAAAGTACTGATATCCTGGTAAAGCTATCATTAAAAATGCAAAATAATATTTAGGTAATGTTCTGCTGGGAGACATTGGGTCCTGCCTTTCATGCTACTTTGACACGTACCACCTACCTAAAAATTGTTTCTGACCAAGTACACCCCTTCAGAAACAGCATTTCCTGATAGCAGTGGCCTCTTTCAGGAGGGAAATTTGCCGTGCCACACTGCAAAAATGGTTCAAGAATGGTTTGAGGAACACAGCAATGAGTTCCAGGCGTTGACTTGGCCTCGAAAATCTTTAGATCTTAATCCAGTCGAGCATCTGTGTGATGTACTGCAAAAACAACTCCGATCCATGGAGGCCCCCACCTCACAACTTACAGGACTTAAAAGATCTGCTACTGATGAATTGGTGCCAGATACCACAACATACCTTCAGAGGTCTTGTGGAGTCGATCCCTTGATGGGGTTAGGGCTGTTATGAGGGAGACCTACTTAATATTAGGTGGGTGGTCATCATGTTATGGCTGATAAGTGTATATACACACTTAAACACTAAAACTTCCCTGCACACTTGCCAGCCTGCAAAAAAAAATTACTCTTAACACTTTGTGTAAAAAACAGTGGTTTTAGTTGCACAAACTTTCACAAAATATGTGGAAGCCACACTGCCTTGTCAAGGCTTCTTTGTGTAGTGTGGTCCTAACGCTAATCTATGAGAGCCTCCATCTTGGAGCATACATAGCAATGGATAAATTGAGTGCATGTATGCCTGGAGGCAGCACATTCCTCCTTAAAGCCGCAGGGATGCACCAGAAGCCCAGCAGATCACAATGGCAACTAAGCCCCCAGTGTGTCCCCACACCAAATCCCGGAAAACAAATATAGCAAATACACAAATGGCTGATGCAATGTTTATGTAAGTGAACAATATATTCTATTTTAGGACAGGGTATATGCTTTGACAGCAAACTGATTATAGTTCCAGTAAAATGCTGTCTGTCACAATTGAAATCTTTTGCTGCTGGATTTCCTGTTGTACGAGTATACAACAAAATAGGAAACGCATATAGATATGAGAACTATTGAAAATAATTCCTTCTGCCTCCTTTTCCTGGGCTTCACATCCAGTTATACTTAGGAAGAATTCCCTCTTTAAATTGAAAAACACAAAAGAAGAGGCGCCTTTCCTGGTGCAATATCATTTAATCCAAAAAGACAGGCATAAAGGTGAATTGACAGGTACTCACTATGTTGAAGATAAAAACAAGCCGTTGGACAATATGACCAGAGCAATAAAAAGATCCGGATAGCGTGTCCTGTATAAAGCACTGCTGTGTCGACGCGTTTCCGGGGCACGCCCCCTTCATCAGGACGTAATCCTGATGATTAAATGATATTTGGATTAAATGATATTGCACCAGGAAAGGCGCCTCTTCTTTTGTGTTTTTTAGATGTTCCAGTACCCTTGACTGTTTTTGAGGCTGCACCTTGCATATGTGCTTACGATTTCTTCCCCAGGAGGGGTAAGGATTGTCCTTGGCGCTTTTAAAACCATAAACTTTTCTATTTTGCCTCTTTAAATTGAAGTTTGATATACATTGTGTTTTCATTCACACTCCTGTTAAATGCAATATGTATTAATAAACTGGAGTTGTTTTACTAGACCCAAATTTAGCTCGTTTATGAGGATACGTTTTGTTAATAGAACCACATGTAGTTTTTAAAGTAAAAAGATCTTTTTAACAAAGGACATATTTGCTATTTTCAAAATGTTGCAATTCAATTTCTGTAAGGGAAAATGTTGTGACCCTTTATGCTAAGGTAATAAAAATTTAACCATGCAAGAAATTTCAGAATTGAGAGTCACTAAAATCAGTATTATTGTAACAAAAAGGCACTCACAGGTCTTGCACCAGAGAAGTCAAAGCATCAGCATTTTCAACATTTTGAAGGAGCTTGGATTTGTATGGATATTTTTGTGGATGGGTTGCACCCAAGCACCTGCCTTACAAACAGAGTGTGGTGGATACCCCTGGATGATATGTACAGTATATATACTAGGGATGCACCAAAATTTCAGTCGCCAAAACATATCGGCTGAAAATGGTACTTTGGGCAAAATGCCAAAAGTAAAAATTTTGGGCTGAAAATGCAGTGCATTTCTTGTTTCTCTCCTCCCCGCTGGGCGTTGCTCTATGCCCCCTCTAAAACAGAGCAGTACTCAGCAGGGAGGTAAGAAACTGTCAAGATGCCGAGCGGGGAGGAGAGCACTGTCAGCTGTCATAGGAGGCTGTGCTCTCATCCTGCACCACCCTGCTCGACCTCCTGTGACAGGCAGATCAGAAGAGAGAGCGGTGCAGGGAGGAGACAGCTGTCACAGGAGGGCAAGCCAGCGGTGCGGGGCACCGGCCACTCATCCTCCTGTGACAACGAGTTAGGATGGAGAGTGGAGTACAAGTGATCAGTTGAGTGCTTGTAAATATTTGATGACATAGTATGTTTACTGTGTCCCCAATGATAAATTAACAGGAAGTGCTCTACATCACTTCCTGTTTATTCATGAATGTGGACATAGTAACTCATACTCACCCACAATTTATGAATGGGCAGAAGTGCTCAGTATAGAGGCTTCCTGTTCTTTCATAACAGGGGCTGCAGAAAAAGATTGCAGAAAAAGATTGATGACTGTGTCCTCAACCTCTTTTTCTATTTCAAAAGGGAAATATCAGGTCTGTTTAGACCCCTGATATTTCCCCAGAGCCCCCGACAGTAAATAAAAAAATAAAATATATTTTAAAAAAACTTTTTCAAAAGGTTAGAAAAAAAAAGTTTCGGCCTGACTATTTTTTTATTTCTCGGTCTGAGAATTAAATTTCAGCCTCTAGGAGAGATATATATATACACACACTATATTACCAAAAGTATTGGGACACCTGCCTTTACACGCTTGTCAAGGTTTAAGAGTGTGTCTATGGCAATGTTTGACCATTCTTCCAGAAGCGCATGGAGGTCAGGTACTGATGCTTGGCGAGAAGGCCTGGCTCACAGTTTCCACTCTTATTCATCCCAAAGGTGTTCTATCGAGTTGAGGTCAGGACTCTGTGCGGGCCATTCACGTTCTACCACCCCAAAACTCGCTCATCCATGTCTTTATGGACCTTGCTCTGTGCACTGGTGCGCAGACATGTTCGAACAGGAAGGGGACATCCCCAAACTGTTCCCACAAAGTTGGGAGCATAAAATTGTCCCAAATGTCTTGGTATGCTGATGACTTTAAGAGTTCCCTTCACTTCACTGGAACCCATGAAAAACAAACCCACACTATAATCCCCCTCCACCAAACCTTACACTTGACACAAAGTCAGGCAAGTATCATTCTCCTGGCAGGCGCCAAACCCAGACACAACCATCGGATTGCCAGACAAAGAATCATATATACATACACATACATATACACTCACACATAAACAGATATAAACTGTATATATATGACCCAGAAACAATACAGACTGGTAACCTAATCAGTATGAATTGCAGTCACATAGAGAGTGCAGCTGTTTTGCATCTTCTTTAGTGCCTTACCTTGACAAAGATATCTGCTGTAAGAGGCCTTGCCTCTATGCATTCTAAATGATGCTATACATTTAAAAAAATATTTGCATTGCTTCAGGATACTGCTATTCTTAAATTGCCATATTGATCTTAATGTTATAATCCTTACAGATAAATTAAGTCATGTTACTGAATTCCTGCAGTCTCTAATAGAAACTATGCAAATGATGGTAATATGTTTTGTGTTTTTTTTTCATAGGCATTTATAGAACAGAGAGAGATAAGGGTACATTGTATGAACTGACTTTTAAAGGCGAGAGAAGTCAAGAATTTAAACGCCTTGTTCTCTTTCGACCGTTTGGACCTGTTTTAAAAGTGAAGAATGAAAAGTTGAACATGGCCAACGTCCTTGTTAATATCATTGTACCATTGTCTAAAAGAGCTGATAAGTTTCAACAGTTCATGCACAATTTCAGGTAAGACCATATATATTTGTTATATGCTGAACTACCCTGGCAACAGACATATGTCAATGAAAGCAAAAGTTTGTCTAAAGTGCATCAACAAACCATCAATGAAGCCGATATCAGGCAATAAAACTACAGTTAACCACTTCTGCGGGCCGCCGTCTATAGGCTTATTGCGGCCCGGAAGTAGATAAATGAGGCAAGATTTTTTCTTGTTTGTTTGTTTGTTTAGTGTTTTTGTCTTTTTTCTCTTGGCGAAAAGTGTGTATACATCCACCAGGGGGAATTGTCATGTGCTTACATAATGAGTTAAAGGTGACCCACTAATTATAGGAGGTAACGAAGGGCTTACTAGCCCCTAAAGTACATGGCTAACAGGGTACATGGGTATATTGTTACCGAAGGTTATTAGGGGGTCGCTCAAAGAGATAAGGGGGACATAATTCGGATGTTTAACATTTTTGGATGGAATGTTGTATGGCACGTTATTTGATGTAACAAACTTGGTTAATATATGAAACTAAAATTAATAAAAACTTTGCAATAAATCAGGCAAGATGACCGATTCCAGGATTTTTTAAAGCTCTTTCACAGTGGTCTGTCCTAATGGAAAGTCTCGGGAGTGAATTTTGAGGATTGTGTTACTGATGACCTTCATTAACATACAATGCACTAGCCGCCTCTGAATGGACGAGACCCCTCACCTATCACAGCCCCTCCAAACATTTAAAAGAAATAGAAGCACGAAGAAATTTTAACACTTAAAACTCTAACTCCAGTAAAAACGATTTAAACGGCAAGAAGCATTTTTTTGTTTTATGCTATGTTGTCACCCTGTGTGCAAGCCTAAATAGTTAAGAACTTTGGGAACTGGATGAATGTGGGCCAGTACCTAGTGATTAAAAGCCTTCATTATTTGCTAAGTGTGCCAGTGAACCCAGGCTGTGGTATATACTATTCACTATGAATGATCACAGCTAGCAAAGTGTTTACACTTACTTTAAATGCAATGGGAATATACTGTACTACTTTTTGACAAACTATTTCTGTATCTTAGTAATATTAAAATAAAATAATGAGTTGACTGCCTGGTATATGCACCAAGTAGTTCCATCTTTCTTTTTGGTGAACCGTAATAGTTCACTATTAACCTTTGTGATGCAAGTTAACCGTAAAAAGGGCTTTGAAATGTATCCTAGCTCATCTTTATTAATTGTAGTTGCTACAAATCGTAGTTATTTTTAGAAAATCAATTTTTCATTACAAACCACAAGAAATGGGTTAATTAACTGCTTTTAAAAGCGACCTTTAGTTTAGTTAAAGCATTGAGCAGCCATTTTCAGAAGCAGGCAGTGATGCAGAAATCCGTGCAGTTACTGCCGATCCCCTGCTGCAGTTTGCCTTCTGTTGACACTCATCATGCTGTATAGACTTCGAGGCAGGTCATTCTAAATGGACATGCTAAGCTTCTTATGGATGACCTGTAAAATAAAGGCCAGTGTATAATTACTGCATGATCATAGCTAAATATAAGGAGATGAAGGACAGTGGATGAAGGGTAACTGAATCTGTACTCAGGACTGTGCACACCATCTCTAATGCTGAAGTTGAAGGCAATCTGCTTTTCATTTTGTATAACTACTATACAGTTGAAACATTCAAAAACCATTTGAAATTCTTTGACTTTGTTACTAAGTGGAGTATATTTTTTTATTAATTTCCCAAATGCAATGTAATTAACTTATTATATCCTTTCTTGGATTTTCTCAGCAAAAACCTTCTCCCACGAGAAATAAAAAAAATGTGAGCTTGTGTGTGTACATGTGTATCTTGGTTAGTGCAGTCTTGTTTTTGGATTTAAACATTTTGTTTCATAATGCTTCAAGTAGATTTCAACAAAAAGTCAAACCAAGTCCTTGCAAACTCATGAAATGTAAATGTCCATTAATAGGAAACTTGAAAGGCGTTTCCTAAGTTGTATTGTAATTGTTGTTTTTTAACCTTATTTGATAGCTTTTCTATACACATGGGCTGCTTATATCTAGAACTCTGGTGGTAAAACTTCTGGATCTAGTGTAGGATAACTACATTATCTTACTTTTCAGAAGCTGTAGAATACTTAAGTGCCATGATGGCGGTTAAGCATTTGGTCAGGACATTTTGAGGAGAGACTAACAGGTCTATTCACTAAAGGGTGAAGAGTTTGGAGAAGTCAGGAGAAGTGAACAATCTAGGACAACATAGCTAAACTTGAAGTGAGCTGAATTGCAGAATTTTTCCAAATGAGCTATGTTGTCCTAGATTGTTCACTTCTCCTGCCTTCTCCAAACTCTTCACCCTTTTGTGAATAACCCTGTAAGTTGCTGAAGTTCCTAAAAGAAATAACTATCACGTGTTACAGGAAAAAAAATGGCATTCACACAGTAGTAAATCAGAGTTGGGTTTATACTTTCTTTGTTCTCTAGACCAGTTACTTTGTGTATGAAGACACATGCATAGAAACAATGGATTACACATTTGTTACCTGGTTTGTGTTTTGAAATAGAATGTTTAAAATAATTGGACAAATTACAATATAATGAATAACATCACAAGCAATGAAAGCATATGCCCTCAGAGACGCAATCAGTACCATGCTGACAGAAGGAGGTATATGTGTGCAGTGACACAACCAGTTCTGTACTGACACAAATATGAACATGAAAAAGTCAGACAAGTGAGAGAAGCAGTAGTGTAAAAGACAATAATAAAAATCTATTGATGTGGGACCTTTAGTCTGCCTGGTATAACAAGGGCAGTGTTACATAGTTACATAGTTAGTCAGGTTGAAAAGGCACAAGTCCATCGAGTTAGAGATATGAAAAAAAAGGAAAAGCCTAAACGGAACACTATGGCCACAATTACCCACTGTTGATCCAGAGGAAGGCAACAAAACCCCCCTATAAAGCATCGTTCAATTTGCTCCAACAGGGGGGAATAAAATCCTTCCTGATCCCACCAGGCAATCGGGTATTCCCTGGATCAACAATCTCTGGTGCTTAATATACCTATAAGAACTCAATATCCAGTAATATTCTGTGCATTTAAAAATGCATCCAGATTTTTTTTTAAACAGTTAAACGGAGCTAGCTACAACTAGCTCCTGGGGGAGTCTGTTCCACATTTTCACAGCTCTAACTGTGAAGAATCCTTTCCATATGCAAAGGATAAACCTCTTTTCCTCCAAATGCAAAGAGTGCCCCCTTATCCTTTGCAGTGACCTTAAAGTAAATAATTTGCCACCAAGCTCTTTATATGGGCCATTTATGTATTTATACATGGTGATCATGCCCCCTCTTAATCACCTCTTCTCCAGAGAGAACAAATTCAGGTCAGTTAATCTTTCCTTATAGCTGAGCTCCTCCATGCCTCCATGCAGTTGCTGCGTTAGGGTGATCCAACCTTACAACTATATATACCATCACAACTGTTATTTCATCCTAAATGTGTACCTATATGAAGGAATATGGAGACACTGTGAATACCTGGACTTCCACACTAAGTATACTCATGTGTTATGTATGTAGGAACGCATCCTATATCATGTATACCATATAATTGACTCAGTATGAAGTAATACCTGCAGTTGATACTATTGCTGAAGACTATTGTGATAACTGGCTACAGAGATCCATAACATGTATATCTGATAAATTGCAACATGTGGTTAAAAGCGCTACACTGCATCACCTGCTTTGACCACCTTATCAACATCTGCATATGAAATACTACTCCTCACCTGCCAGATATGTTCTTACAGCAACCTACTAATTCAATATCTATGCCTTTAACACAATTGTGCCCCATGCTTCTGTATTTGGATCCGATGTTTGCTTCTAGATGAACCAGTAGCAACTGTGCTAGTAGTACTGTACCAGTATCTGCAAACAGAACTCAAAGTATCCTCTGAACCAGTACCATACATGCCAAGCGTTCTCTCTGCTACAGACTAAAATATCAAATTTGAGTAGACCTACCCATCAACTCTTTAACTACTTTGCATTTGTCACCTATAATGTGCAGTTTAATGAGCCAAGTTTGCTGCAAAGGTCTCTCATTCAAAGCAACAAAACTAACAAGAAAAATCTCACAAATTCCCCCGCTGCTCCTGTCCAGTTATGTGAAAATAGTTAAAAATGGATCATCACAGGTTTTTAAATATTGGTACTACCTGGCTATCCTCCTAGTTTGGCTAAATTGGTAAATGATTTTTAATGGACAAAATAACCTGTTTATGCTTGACACTGCAGTAACGGGATGGCTAAGGTCGGAGACATTAAATAGCCTGACTTAAGTCTCCACTCAAATGTAGGCGTTTCCACTTGTTTTTATGCACGTCTTTCCCCTCGCATGGTTTGTGTGCATTTTTACGCACATAGACAAGACGCGCGTTTTATTGAGTAGGTCAAAGTGCATTCCTGGGAATGAGGTAACATGAATGCAAAAGCGCACAAAACATAACAGGAATTTGCAAACGCTTGTGTCGCGCGTTTTAATGTGCTTCCTTTGAAGTCTATGCGGCCAAATGTGCTGTAATCTGCCCGAAAGAAGCTCATGTGCATTTTCCAGAGTTCAGTGTTTTACAGCTTGCGACACAACTCTCAGGTGTAAACAGGGGCCATAAAAATAAATGGGATTTCTAGTGCTGAGAGTTTTGCTTTGAGCGCCAAAACGCCCAGGTGTGAACAGGGACTTAAATATATAGTTTTTTTTATTTAGGTACAGAGTTTGGTCTGTTTGGAGTTTGGAGAATACGTAGGTTTTCATATATTGGCCCAGTATCAGGCTCCCTTCCACATAATGAATAGTTAGGACTCCAATCCTGAATGAATGGAGGGTGTGAGGGCTCACATGCCTCCAAGAGGAGAGAGGGGGGATCTTCTGCTTCCATTGGCCATCCTGACGCTGTGCTCCCTTCTTGTTGTTGAATTGGCGAGTAGGGTTCCTTGGATTCATGGTAGTATACATGAATTATATATACATCTAAGAACTGCATGATCAAAACGAGTGGATTCCTAACTATCCATTATATGGATGGGAGCCTGATACTGTGCTAATATACGAATAGCATACATAGTTACATAGTTAGTCAAGGTTGGTAACAGGGGAAAAAAAATCCTTCCTGATCCCATAAGGCAATCGGATACTCCCTGGATCAACAATCTTTGATGCATGTATACGTATGTATACTTTATGGGAGATAGCTCTTGTTTTATAACTGTATGTTGTAGGGCTGCAGCTATAAATTATTTTCATAATCGATTAGTTAGCCGATTATTAACTTCGATTGATCGGATTTGAAAAAATCCTTATTTTAAAATAAAATATGCAGCGATACCTGACATGTGTAGCGCAACCGTAATTTTTCTATGTAGGTGCACCCGACATGTGTTTCCGTTAGTATACGTGCATTTGTAGGTTTGGGGGACTTCCAATGTGCCCCCTATGTGTAGCACATTGGAGGTGACAGGTTCTCTTTAAGGTGATGACAGGGGTCTTGTAGACCCCTATTGTCACCTTTCCACATCACTGGATTCAGCTGCTGAGGCAGCTGAATGTCAACACAGCATGCAGTGGCTTGGAGCAATAGCCAGCCTGTTATTGGTTATTTTAAATTGCGATAGCCAATAGCAGGCTGGCTATTGCACCCGCCCACTGCCTGCTGTCAATCAGTAGAGGAGGGAACTGAAGGAGAAAGTTCTCCATCAGGTCCTCCTCTGCTGATTGACAGCAGGCAGTGGGCAGGTGCAATAGCCAGCCTGCTATTGCAATTTAAAATACCCAATAGTAGGCTGGCTATTGTTTCCAGCCGCTGGATGGGAGACATGACGCCGGAACACCGGCTTTCTACTTCTGGCAGAAGACAGGGGCACGGGGGAGCAGCAGAGGCACAGCAGGGGGTAGAACGTTGCACAGCAGGAAGAAGAACAGGGCACAGAACAAGGCACGGCAGGCATAACAGGGCACAGCAGGAGGAAAGGGGCACGGAGGGAGGCACAGCAGGAGGAACGGGGCACAGCAGGAGGAATGGGGCACAGAACAAGGCACGTCAGAAGAAACGGGGCACGGCCGGAGGAACGGAGCAGCAGAGGAGGAAGAACAGGGCGGGCAGAGGAGGTAGAATGAGTGGGCAGGTGACAGCAAGAAACTTTCTCATACAAGTACAAGAGATGAGTTATGATCTACACTTATTAAGATGAAAGCATATGTTATGGACATATCAATTATTGGTTTTAAACCTGCTTGTTTTCTATTTTATTTTTTATGAAAATAAGGTTTTTATGGTACAGTTATAGTGTTCAGTGACACCTTAAAAGCCCCAATTATGTTTATTGATTTAGTATTTTTCTTGTACCATCATGCTCATTTTGTTTTTGTAAAACTAATCAGTTCATTGCTTCTTTACAAATAGTGATAGAAAATACATTTAGTTTTATGTAAGCACAACTTTGTTCTAGTATTTGCAGTAACCCCTTTAGAGCACGAAATTAACTCCAGGCAAATTCATAATTTTGAAATGTCAGTGATATGCCTCATGTTCATGTCCTTATTTACTCTTAGCTTTAAGCAGGCACACTTCTACAACCATGTCCCCTGGAAAATCATGATAATGGTACTCACCCATATGATGAGTTATGTAGGCAAAATGGCTGATAAAGTGTTGCTGTCATAGTCACCTCTCCTTCCCATCCTGCTGATTAGACATTTACAAAATGATATGGTCTTCACTTGGTTTTTCTCTTCACTACCCTCCTCCTCCCTGCTTATGCCATGCAGAGGTTAAAGGAAACTTATTTTAAAGGTTACATTTACATTGCTAGCCATGTTCTATGTTACACCCATATATAGGGTACTGTTCAGACAGGAATGGGAGAAAGAAAATGCTGGAACCAGAGCATTGCACCTGTGATCCACTGATCGTGGTTGAAATGCTTTACTGGCTCCAATGCAACAACAAACAATACATGCACATTTCTTCTTTTATGAAGTGTGTATTTTTTTCAAAAATGTCGGCATTTCCCTTTAAGACGGATTCAAGTATGTATTTGCTATATCCAAATATCCAATTGATTATTAACAATGAACTGGAAATGTTTTTGAAAATGTTTTGACTATTGAATATCTTACAAGCTGTGGGAAAAAGTAACATCTGTGCAAGTACTTATTATGAACACTGCTAAACATGTGTGATTGATGATCTGCTTCAGGGGTATATAATGACTGATTTTACAAGTTCAGTACGGCCTTAAAACACTTCTATAGAGAGTCCCTTTTAGATGTGATTGCTTAAAACACAATTGTTTCACTTATTTTTACTTCAGTGGCTATACCATAGAGCTGGGGCGCCCACTATTTATCATCTGGAGATCTACTTTTCAAATGACAATCTCATTGAGATCTACCAACGAAAAATCTGGATCCCCCTGCTCTCCTGGGCAGAGGCAGCAGGGGATACGACGAGCCGCGTGGTTGGGGGTAGCCGCAGTGACAGAACTAAGGACGAGCAGTGAGGGGAGAGAGAGGCGCCGGCTGTCAGATCCTGGCTGAGCGTCTCTCTCTCTCTCCTCACTGCTCTGCATTAGTTAGTGACAGCGGCTCCGCCCTCCCCCGCCGCCGGTTCCTTCACTTCTTCTCGGATCCCCGCTGGGGAGAGCAGCGGGGATCCAGAGCAGCGGCGGGAGGAGAGGACATGGCGATCTACCAGTGATCGCTACGCGATCGACATGTAGATCGCGATCGACCTTATGGGCACCCCTGCCATAGAGGCTATGCTTCTTGCTTAGTAGCACAGCAAAGTGATTGCTTTGTTTTTACTAATTTTCAGTGCAAGTCAATCCGTTCAAACTGATGGAAAACAAAACAAACACTCTCTTGATGGCTTGTAAGGCGATTTATTGTGTCTTAGCATTTGAACAGGAGGGGTGATAATTGGATTTGTCTTGCATACAGTTATCTACTATTAAGAGGATCCACAAATCTATATACAGTATATCAAATGGTTGAGAGAACATGAACATAAAATCATTAAATGAAAAGTCCCATAAAGTTTTGCTTTCAGGCTAATTGTGTATTCATAACTTAAAACATGTACAAAATAAGATAATTGGGTGATTTACTAAGGTCCCTTTCACACGTTCCGATCAGGAGGGGATCCATGCACAGATCCCCTGCTGAACGGAATCGATGTCACGTTGTGGCATGTGTGTCCATCCACTTTTTTCCTCCATCGTGCAATGGAGAAAAAAAAATGAAATTACTGTACCTATGTTGGTCTCTGGGGAATCAGATGTAAATGGTTATGTGTCCATTTACATCAGATTACCACTGATCCCGGTGAAACGGATCTCTGATCTGTTTTTTTTGCTGGACCTGTCCGGAGTCGGGGGTAATCAGATGTAAATTGACACCTGTCTGCTTAGATCTAGCTGCTCATAGACTAACATTGTGCTTCTGATCAAGTCCGCCTGAAAAACTGACAGGCAGACCAGATCAGAAAGCCTGTGTGAAAGAGCTCTAGTGAAGCTGAGAATCTTCACACAGTAAATTGTACAAATATTCACTTCAATTATCCGATCGGGTGCAGAAGGAATAAGTAAACAGGAATTTGCTTTTCATAATTTATTGAAGTGAACATTTACTCAATGTATTGATTTATTGTGTGAAGATTCTCAACTCATTTAGGAAATCAGTCTCAATATCTAACAGATAGTACACTGCAATTTCCCACTATAAAAAGTACTGTTCGTGTCAAACAAATTGGCCTCTCATCTGTAAACACACTGATACTCAGTATATATTCTAGAATTTGAATTGCAAGGAATCTACCTGAAGATTAATGCAATCTATCATCAAGGTGAGGTGATGCATGGCAATACAAAGATTAGCACTATGACTTTAAAATTGCATCCAGTTATATGCTAAGAACACTGAGGTATATTATTTTGCCTTAATTAAAATGTTAGAAGCCTGACTATAGCTGCAAGCCAATTTATTATGAAAAGTCAGGAAAGTGTTGGTCATTTGTGATGGCATTACATCTTCTTGACTTTTATGTCTCAATATAAATATAAGGAATGCTCTATTACATTCCAACATAAGTCTACTGAATAAATAGAAGAAAAAAAGGAACAGATTTTTCTGGTGATATTTATCACAATGCAGTCTGTGGTCCAAGAAACAAATTGTTTTGGGTTATCATTCCTTGCCGCTGTTGTGCTCTGCATATTTAATCTGTCCAATAAAAATAAGCCATTACGCCACAGAAAATTTTGTAAGTTGGATAATGTGTTACGTCTCCTTTGTGTAAGGCTATTAGATTTCAATGATTTTCAACAAACATGTTTTTATTCTCCCTGGAGAGCTGGTCAGTTATGAAGAGTAAGATGATAAGGGTTTTCTTAATATTGTTTTAAATATTGGAACACTGACACAAACTTACCGTAATTTACTTGCCAAATAATCAAATTTCTTTAATCTCATTCTTTTCATTTTTCAAAGTATACAAATGTTTATACAGTCCAAAGTGGTAAATAGTAAGAACATATATAAAAACATATGCATGAATAATAGACTTGTACTTTAATGGTTAGAAAAGCAAGTGTAGAAGAAGATAGGTATGAAGATATGATAGGTAAGAAGTGCAAAAGAAACCAGAGTAGCCTGTATGGAATGTAAAATCAATTTATGGACACCAATCAAAAGCGTTCCATAATTAACTGAATAATAATTGTTAATGTTGAGACCTCCGTTATTGCACTAATTAAACTAGGTTTTTTTATGGGAGGTAGTGGTGTTCTTTCTGCCGAAATAATTAAAATCAAAGTACAGCAGTTTTAAAAGAATTATGTAGATGGTCATTGCTGACCTTTCCTTTTGAGAATGATACTTTGAGTAATTGACCAGGAAGAAATAATATAGAGTTAAGGAATTCTGACACCTTTCTGAAACTCACTTGTACTATATGGTATGAATCAATGCAGTGGTAACTTACACAGGGATATGGAATACCTGTGTGACAGAGTTGATTGGCCCAGTGCTGCCACATGGAGTCATTACATGCTCCTCTACACCTGGAAGTCTCTTGTTGCTCAAAAAAGCAGCAAGGGGAAAAAAGCAAAAGGTAAAAAAAAAAACCTGGGGAGGAGTAAGGGATTAAAACAAACTTTTTGCTTTACCTTGAATAGCCAAAGCACAGGTTTTGTTTTAAGCTTTTGCTGTATTTAAACAGGTGGGTGTCATGGATCACCGTCTTATATTTATTTGCACCTGTGTGAGCTCAGTAATAATAATTTCCTCCTTGTTCACTGAAGGACACAAAATCCAGAGACCATTGCCACCTACCGGAAGATTTGGACACTGGCAAAAAATACATTTTGGTTTAACCCATCCCACACCCAGCATGCCTAGTGTGTCCTAAGAGAATGTATGTCTTTTCTCTGCTGAGTAAAGTTTTATTAGGCATTTTTATCATTTTTTTTTCTTCAATCATTTTTTTTAATAGTATTCCTTTCATTTTACTTAGTGTCTATATGCAAGACAAATATAATCTTAGGACACTTGGACAAATATAATCTTAGTTGTCTAGGTATTTTCAGAGGCTAAAAGCTCCCTTCCCTGGCTTATGTCTTTCAACCTGTCTGTGTCTCTGCACAGATTAGCAGACCTCTATGCAGAAATTGCAGATCTTCTGGATCAAAGTTTTAACACACCAGTTCCTACTGTGGAAATGTTTGAGGGATTGTCTTTATTCTTTTTATAAATTTAGGTCAAGAAATTCCAAATACGATCCAACAGGTAGGTCATAGCCTTCCTCCATCACAGAGACTTTGTGGCCTCTATGCACATCAAAGACACATATTTGCATGTCCCCATTTGTCAAGCACATCAGATATTCCTTTGCTTTGCTGTGGGTCCCCACCACTTCCAGTTTGTGGGCCTGCCATTCGTCATATCCTCTGTACTTCTCTGTACTGTTCACCTAGGTGCTGGCCCCTGTTCTAACCTTGCTATGTTCCCAAGGTATCCCCTTTGTGACATATTTGTACGACCTCCTATTAAGGAAACACTTGGCTGACAATGCGATGCTGACAATACAAACCTTGTGTTTGGTTGGATCCTGAGCCTTCAGAAGTCAGCACTGAAGCCCACTCATCACTTTGAATATCTGGGTCATATCCTATCCTAGACACAGCTCAAGGCAGAGTTATCTTTCCCAAAAGAAACTCCTAATTCTACTAATTCTCCCAGACTCAGACTCTTCTTCAGTCCAGGAATCTGACTTGTTTCTTAATGAGAGCCGTGAGGCTAATGGTAGCCTCATTCAAGAATGTTGCATTCTCCTAGTTACACTTCAGATCACTGCCTTCTGACATTCTGTCATCATGGGACAAGTCAATGTAGTCTCTGGACAAACTGATTCTCCTCACACTGTGTACCAGATTGTGTCTGGCCTGGTGGCTCAGTAGTTCAGTTCTGGAGTTGGGGAAACCTTCCTTCCAATTTCTTGGAAGATCCTAACAATTAATGCCAGCATGACAAGTTGGGGAAAAGTCCTAGACACTTTGTACTGGAGGGGACTTGGACACCAGAGGAATCCCATCTTCACATCAATATTCTGGAGCTGCAAGCAATTTGGTTGTCCCTACAATGCTGGACATCCCAACTGGAGGGTAATGTGATCAGGATCCAGTCAGACAATGCCATAGTAGTGGCATACATCATCAGCAAGGAACCAAACATTTTCTAAGTTTGATCTGCTGAATGTTCAAGCCTCATCTGATGTTAGCTATGGGGGTAAAGTCCTTCAGGTGACCTTTTGAGGTGTAGTCAGCCCTAAGTTTTGTTGTTATGTGGGCCTGTTAGTGTTTTGCTGCTGTTGCCCACCCCTCAGTTGGACTGCTTTTGGATGTCCCAATCATCTCTAAATCCTGTGTCCAGTGGCATCACAAGTGGGGTGTGGCCTGCACCGGATGACACCATCAGAGGGGGTGACACCAAAATGACTTTCACCCCCTCTGAAAAGTCGGGCACTGGGTCATGGACCGATTGACCAACAGCTGTACGAGAGAAGAGGGGGAATGACAGCATACCTTATCCCGCCGGACGAATGTCCCCTACTCTCTGCCAGCGTCCATCACCGAGATGGCCACCTGCAGTTAAAGGAGAACTATGAGGTGAGTGATTTCCAGGTCGGCTCGATCGATCAGGCAGTGAGCAGAAACATGCCCCCGATCCGCTCACTTATCGAGCATCTCCCTGCAGTGAGCAGTTACTGTCAGTCACAGCTCCGCGCAGGGATTCTGCCCTACCCTCTCCGATCCTCCAGCGCTAAGTGAAGGAATGAATGGGGGAGGGGGCGGGCACAGCTGGCTCTGCCTCTAGATAGGCAGAGCCAGCTGTCACTCACGCAGCTGGGTGGATCTTGAAAGTTTTGTCGGGATCCGTCCCGGCTGCGGCACTCTCAGTATTTACCACGATATACTGAGCTTTGGGTCACGGGAGGAGATTAGTATATGTCCTCCCTTGACCCTAAAGAGAACTATGGGGAAAAACACTTACCCCATAGTTCTCTTTTAAGTGTGCATGCGTGTCCTTACACGCATGTGTGATGATGTCGCGCATGGGCGTAATGACGTCCCGGCGGGTAACACCCGCCGGCTGCTCTGGGTGACACCCAGCCCGGGGGCGCATCTTCCTGTATCCCTCAATGAACAAGAAAAACTTACCATAAAATCAATTTCTTGGAGTTCATTGAGGAACACAGGCTCCACCTCTGTGTTTATAAACTTTTTACAAAATGAAAGCATGCAGAGAATGGGAGGGGTTATATCAGCTAGTCACAATTTTTTTGTTTTCCAGTTTCAAATCCTCCTGTAGGTGACAGTTTACCCAATTGTCGTTAACTTATTTGTTTCTGAATGAACACCAAGAAATGTATTTTAAAGCAAATACAGTCCAATTTTTTTATGCAATACATAATGGCTTGTTGGTGTGTGAATGCTTGTTATGTAAGGCCAAGATTTTTAGATGTTAGAATAATTGATTATGTTTTCAGTTTACTTACAAGCTTGCAAAAAAAAAAACCAATGAAAAACACAGGACATAATTATAAAGCAGTGAATGTGACTTTTTACCAAACATTGAACGGTAGTTAACCATTCCCTGAAATTTAAACCACATGCACAAGGGAGATCCACCTGCAGTGAAAATATGATGAATGTCACATTCATTGCTTTATAATTATGCCCTTAAAATAGACTGTGTATTAAAAAGTTGTCTAGGGGCATGCTTCAACTTAGATGTTTTTTTAAAATGATAGTGTATAGGCGAGAATATATCTGGGCATACTGTTTATGTAGATAGAATGATTTTTCACCTTTGAAGTCAGTGAGGTTGATTTACTAAAGGAGTAGATAATGTTTTTAAATAATTACCATTATTGTTCACTCAGCTTAGTGAATAAATTGAAGCTGTGTTCACCTTAGCCATCCAATCAAGGGAAAAAATCCTGCTTTTTTCCATTCCCCATGCATTAGATTATGTTTTCCGAGTAAGCACAGCTTCTCTTGGTTTACTAAGCTAAATGAACATTAATTATGCAAAGTGAACATTCTCTACTCATTTAGTAAATCAACCCAAATAGAGCTAGCTGCTTACATACCATTTAAATGTACTCAAATGCAAAAGTACTATAATGGATCTACATTGCATACATTTTATTAAATTACATTTGCTATGTTTCTGAAGCAGAACATGGGTTAATGTATTTTTTTTCACCTTATATATTCAGAAGTAATTTGAAAAAATATAGTGTTATGTTTTCTCGTTAAAAAAAAAAGCCCCTAGGACAACGATATTAATTTGATCCCTGACTATCATGCAATAAGATGGCCATTCCTAGGTTCACCTATTTGAATGTGCATGTTTGTGAATGTAAACAGTCATGAATTCATTGGTGGGAGGAAGAACAGCATCTTGTTAACCCTTCTTTTTTTCTTTTTAGTAAATCACCACAGGTATTTTGAAAATTTAGTAATAGCATTTATTGGACAGTAAACTGCTTTTGGATTTTTTAACTTTGAATATCAGAATAAAGAAAAAAAAAAGACACAGCGGGGTTTCTCTTCTTGGCGGCCAGGAGCGGGGAGCTCCCAGAGCGCCCGGGGATTTTTTTTATACTCGGCTGCCCTCGGCAGCTTTGTGAATAGACCCCTTAGTATTAAAATAATTGGAATGAAAACAATACGTTGTCATTGAAAGTACCATTATTTGCATACCAATTGTAATATAGTGTGACTATTTGCTAATTAGAAGTGTCAAAAATATGCTGATAAAACTCTAATCAGTCATTATAAATGTGAGTCGGTACAGGATAAAGGGTAAAATGTCTTGAGACGCTGCATCGTTTATTCAGCATCAGCTGCTGTATACATTGTTTTTTAGATGCTGCTAGAAATATTTGTGATAATAAAAGTGACATAAGCAGAATTTTGTATTATATAAAATCTAGAAACAAATAGCTGCCATACGCCTAGTGCATATTGTGTTTTGACTTATAACAGGTTTTGTATTGTTAACCTATTGTATTTCTAGCGTAATGCCATTTTGAGGAGTGAACACAGTTGCAGCATTCCTTTTGATATCTTGGTATTTTTGCTATTGTTATTGGAAATGGGAACATCTTTTATATGCTAGCTGTAGCATGAAATAATATTTTTATATGAACTTTGGCCGGAAACCCCTTATAAATGGGCAATTAATATAATGAGGTGGGTGTTTTTTGTTGTTGTTTTTTTTCTTATATATTTTTATTTGGGATATATACATCCAGGGGAACACATGGAAGTTAAATGAAGGGGGTTTCCGGTTGAACTGTCAAATCCCCTATGCATCATCGCCTTAGAATAAAACTGTATACAAATGTACCTGTGTGGCTGTGAGATATGGGTTTAGCTCAAATTTTCCATATGCTGAATATTAAAGGAATGTAATCATACAAAAAACAGGTCTATGGACGTAGGAATATAGAAACACCACAGGATAGGTGCAGAGCCTTCTCTCTCCAGCCTGGATTGGTGGCTCCTCCCTCCTATAGCGGCCCGAGGTCCTCCCTCTCTCTCCTTCTTTTGGATACAAAGAACTGGACGGAGCATTTCCCTTTTGGAGGACTATCTCTCCACCTAGGCTCCATAAGAAAGCTAGACCCTCAGTAAGCCACTCCATTTGGGTGGTGAGTAAATTTGACATACGGTGGTGAAAACGGTGGTGGGACTCTCTCCGTTGGGTATATATAAAAACCCAGACACATGTCTTTTATATATCCTGTGCACTTTATATACTCGAAAATAGATCTAACAACTTTGTGGATTCATGTTAATTGAACGCATCATTATTATTTTTTGTTAGAGTAGGTCATAATCCCCTGAAGAAGCCAAGTTGCGAAACGCGTAGGGAATGGACTTATAGAATATATTGATTTATTATGGTTATGTCTGAACATGTTTAATGGGTCTAGGCCTCTGGCTTAATTTTGTTTTTAACTGGTTGCAACTGCTGTTGCTCCCTTTCTTTTATTCAAATTTGTATGTATTTTTGTATTATATGTGATATTTAAATAAAAATCTATTTTCAAAACCTCAAGCCATGGTGTCATATCGCTCAGAAACCCCGGTATCTTTCCTGTTTTGTAATTTATAATATTTTAGGCACATGGACCTCAAACCACAAATGCATGTCCATGAATACTATGCTTGCTCTACTAACTGCTGTGAAAATTACATAGTGTATGTTTTTTTCTTGCAGAGAAGTATGCATTAACCAGGACAAAAGAGTCCATCTAACAGTCGTGTACTTTGGGAAGGAACAGGCGCAAGAGGTAAAAGCTATACTGGAAAACACATCTAAGTAAGTATAGCAATATCTTCTCTTTCAGAGATTTAATTGTACACATTTTGTATGCTTTCTACTACAAAATAATAATTGTAGTCCTTGTTTTGAAAATAAACACAAATAAGAGTGTCCTACCAGTGCCAACTTCTTTAAGGCCCCTTTCACACAGGTGGCCCGATCAGGTCTACCTGTCAGTTTCTCAGGCAGATCAGAAGGCAAATCAGGGTCTATGGGTATCCAGATGTGCAATATGGGCACATACTGTATGTTAGGCTACGGGTAGCCAGATAGGTGTGTCCATTTACATCCAATTACCTCTGACTGTTTAGGGTTGGAAAAAAAAAGAAAACGGACCTGATCATGATGGATAGGAGGTGATTGTATATAAACAGACACATATCCACTTCAATCTGATTCCGCCTAGACCTAGCATGGGTGCGGTTAGTTCAGTTTTTTTTCTCCAAATTGCGATGGAGGGAAAATCTAAACAGACACAGATTTTACAAAAGTGCCATCTGTTCTGTACTGCTCTGATCAGCAGGGAATCCATGCATGGATGAACAGATGGCACCCATGTGAAAGAGGACTTAGAAATTGCCAGTTTCCTAGCTATCATAATCCTTTCATTTTACTATTAAAGGAGAACTATGAGGTGAGTGCTTTTCACTCCCCTCATAGTTCCAGCCGACCTGTGACAATGAGACTGTCACAGGTCGGCTCAGATCGAGAAGTGAGCGAACACATACCGGCGTTCGCCCCCTTCTCGATCCTGTCACAGCTCTCTGCCATGACAGGGGAGTGCCTGGATTCCCCCCGATCCGCCAGCACTGACTGGCAGGTCGGACGGGGGAGGGGGCGGGTACAGCTGGCTCTGCCTCTAGATAGGCAGAGCTAGCTGTCACTCACGCAGCTGGGCGGATCCAGACATAATTGTCGGGATCCGCTTCAGCTGTGGCGTCTCAGTATACCGCGAGCTGTATACCGCGAGCAGCAGCTCGCGGTATACTGTGGCGTCTCAGTATACCGCGAGCTGCAGCTCGCAGTATACTGAGCTTAGGCTGACGGGAGGACGCTAGTTTGTGTCCTCCCGTTACCCTTAGGAGAACTATGGGGAAAAGCCTTAACCCCATAGTTCTCCTTTAAGCGATGTGTTTACCCACAGGTTTGGGGTTCTAACTTCACTCTGAATGCAGAAATACGATTTGTTTTGTTGTGCAAAGCGTGTACAATATTCACTAAGCATTGGATTTGCACATGTAACAAATTACTGGGTAATGCTTACCTTTGGCAGTCATGGGGCAGATCTCTTTAAATTCGGTTCATGTTGCAGCTGAATATGCTCTCTCCAAGTTCTGCGTTAGCATGCGTGTCAAAGCAATTTGCACACACATTGTGCATGTGTGTTTAGAGGTGCATCTACTGATTTCTAATGGGTCCTCCAAATTGAATCCATGCTACAAACTGCACATGACTGTCAACGCAGAAGAATACATACACCAGTAGACATCTAAACAATGTTGTGATGTGATGGGAATTGTTGTGGTGTGATGGGGATTCAAATTGTAACATAAAATTATGCCAGCAGTCTTCCTAGGATAATATTGTGTAATAGTTTGGCTGGCATTTCTACCTTTCTACCTTTCCTGGAAAAAGTTGTGGTTTAGGTTTCCTGTGTTTGATGGCACCTAATGTGTTCATCTCTGCTATTGCGGAGGATTAGCCGGTCTGTTCCCTTCAGCAGAGATCACATGACCAAGTACCCTGGCCTTTAGAACTGTGGCCAGCACCAAAGAGGCCTTGACGCATCATTTTCCCTAGGAGAGGTAAAAACGTGAGCCTTCTATTATTGTTTACATATCTACCCTAGCAGTTATGCATTCTACACGTATTAAAGCAGAAGTAAATGTGCACAGCATACTTGCACACTAAGGTACACTTACCTTGCAGGTATTCCCTCCTCCAGTGCTGTCAGATCGATCTTTGGTGTAGACACTTCCAGATTCCCTGATGTCCTCTTCGGCCATTGGGTGTCCTTTCATAATGTAACTCCATGTGCACAGGAGTTAAATCCTCCCCAGCACCCAGACCGTCTTAAAGATGATGTTAATGGGATGAGTGTATATAGTGTACATTCACTATATATTGTGCATTCACTAAGAGTAGGACTTTGCATGTCTATTCTGCCAAAAATCCATACCTTCCAATTTTATATTTTAATGACTTTACTTCCACTTTAAGGGTCAAATCTCCTGCTACCTTGTGTGACAATACAGCTTGATTTATCAGAGAGGACTGTGAAGTTGCAATGTTTTGCAGTGTAGACTCTGAATCCATTAAAACAAACCTTAGGCCCCTGTCACATGGGCTGATCAGGAGGGGATTCATGCACAGATCATCTCTTGATCAGAGCAGCACGATGAGGATGTCACCACTATGACATCAGTGTCCGTACAGTGTTTTCCTCTGTCTTATGATGATGGAAAATACTGCAATTACTGGACCCTATGCCAGTCTATGGGGAATTGGATGTAAATGGACATCAGATTACCCCGATCTGTCTAGATTCGATCTGGCAAAACGGAACAATGTTCCGTTCGTTTAACATGACCCGGCTGGAGGCGGGGGTGACAGGGTGTGAACGGACACACGTCCGTTAACAAACAGCTGCTCATAGACTTACATTGGGCATCTGATCGGGTCCACCTGAAAAACTGACAGGCAAACCGAATTGTAAGCCCTCGCGGGCAGGGCCCTCCTCACCATCTTGTATTGTATTGAATTGTATTGTGATTGTAATGTCTTCCTTATATTGTAAAGTGCTGTGCAAACTGTTGGCGCTATATAAATCCTAAATAGTAATAATAAAAATAATAATTGGAGCGGCCATGTGAAATGGGCCTTAGGCGTTAATTTTGTTTTATCCTTTACCGGGTACAGCATGCCACTTTCTTGTAACTTTATCTCAAGTCTTAGGGGTCAATATATGAACAATGTGCAGAGCCATTGGCCCTGGCAATCTCTGTGAATGTTGGTTCTGTGCAAATGGATGCACAAAACAAATGTTTTGAAGGGCGAACGAAGGGCTTGCAGTAAGTAAAACCAATAAGGTTATGAGAAAGGTCAGGAACCTTTAAAAATACTGTTGATTACAGGATTGCATTCCTAAAACAGAAGGTATCTTTATGCTATTACTTCCATCTCAATTTGAAGCAAACAAGGGGTTCATTCCTAGCGTAAAGATAACCTATAAAGCCATGCAAATCATTTTGCTTTACCACATTACCCAACTGTGCATCCAAAGCCACCAGTGTATTCTGTAAACACTATACACTTTCATGAATACTTATGAATATTTATGTCTGCCTAGCTTATGACAACATCATGCAGCTACATAGGACTAAATATACTGTATTAAATGCTATACATTTATTTTCGAGATGTATGTTTTATACTGCATAAGCAAAAAGTCTTCTGTAACATTATTAATTACTGTTGTTTTGATCTACTAATTATTGTTACTGACAATTACCAGGCCAAAGACTCATGTGGTGTTTATGATGTTCACATCAAAGTAACAAGATAACTTAGGCATATATTTCACATATAAAACAGAAATACATCTGTGACCATTTTTAGCTTCAGATACAGAGAAGGAGATGCAGCCATCAAATAAGGATCCACTGCGGCTTCTTCTTACATAAATCATGCACTGAGTCCCTCCGGCCCAATCAGCAGACACTTGCATTTTCCACTGTGTCATGTTCACTAAACCACAGTCTTGTGGAGTCATGTCCTGTCTGCAAATTTATACACCCTGTCATAGGAATCTCAATGTTTTCATGACCTATCTGTGGTTTTAGCTGGGCCCCTAGTGACAAATATAACACTTGATAAATATTTCTGGCATATGAATAAATGAACTATGTTACTTTGGGCCCTTATTTCATTTTGGCTGTGAGCAGCCATTCTATTTAGGAAAGGACATTTACTGAAACATATTTAAAAGAAGCCTGTACTGAGGAAAATACAGTTTCTGCCACTGTTGACCTTCTAAAAAAGTCATCAAGCTGGCTGTCTCTGGCTGTAATATTTTCTGAGTTCATTGAGCCAGAACAAGCATGCAGATCAGAAAAGTCAGAGTGGCTCCAATATTATTGAAACCTCTGGATCACCATGACAGTCAGTAATGATGGCCACCATATTGTTCAGTACAGGTTTCCTTTAGGTGTATTTCCACTTTTGCAGCCATATTGGGATAACATCCATTTTATATTTGATATGAAGTCAGACTTAGTAGAGGGAGGGGCACTATGTATTCTGAGCCATGTATCAATCCACATGGGGGCTGCCATTGATTTCCACCCAACCCAAGTCAGGAGCTGTCTCCCGAGTCCTGATCTGCACAGAGCCTGAAAGAAGACAGAGTCTGAGCAGGCTGAGTTTAAAGTAATGTATACACGGGTAGATTGTTGCAGGAATGTTTGTCTGAAACATCTAATTGGAACATTCGATAATACCATCAGAGGCTTAATGATTGTCGTTCGAGATTTTGTTTGATTTTCATTTAACATTTGGTTTTGGAATGAATGGAGTTTTACAAACGCAACCACATTCATTGTTAGAATTTTGTTAGATCGAGAAAAATGTTACAACATGCTCCTTCAAAATGTTTCATAACTACGGTCGAAATTGATCTTCAATTTCACCGCATCAGTGATTAGAAAGCCTAAAATCGATTTAGTTTGTTCTAATTTCTTACTTTTGTGATTTTTGGGGAACTTAGCACAATGGTAATCATGCAGGGATCAGTCTTCGGGCCGGTTCACACCACAAACTCCATGTTCCAGTGCGTTCGGCCAGTGCAATCTGCAAAAATACTCTGCACCATTTTTGCAGATCACACTGGACGGGAACGCAGGCACTAATGTGTCACGCATTCAGATGGCGGCAATCACATTGACTTCAATGCACCGCCACGCCCCTGAACGCAGAGTTTGTGGTGTGAACTGGCCCTTAAAGACGTTTTTGCTTAGGCTGGGTTCACACCTAGGCATATCGAATATGCGCCTTTGTCGCGCGTTCCATGCTGTGCGTTTTTACCGCGATTCGCGGTTTAAAAAAAACACGACAAACGCGCGTTTCCGAGGGCTACCTGGCTGTATTCCAATGGATACGCGCGGCAAATATGCCCCAAAGAAGCTCCTGTACTTCTTTGGGCGTAGGGCGTTTTGTAGTGCGTTCATACGGCCTGTAATATGCCCAGGTGTGAACCATACCCATAGGAAATAATGGGATTTCGGTGTTTGAGCGTTTTGCAGAGCATAGGAACGCGTTACAAAACGCCCAGGTGTGAACCGGGCCTTAAACAGGAACAGTCTTTATTTTTGTAAAGGCAGACATCCAAGGCATTCCAGCAAAAATAGCTTATCTTCAGCATATAATCAAATAAAGTTTGCTTATCTTCAGCCTAACATAAAACAGGATCTCACCAACTTAAAACTTGCTCGCAGGTATAACATCAGAGTCCCAGAGCTTTTTAGTAACTTCCCACAGAACAAACAGTTCTCAGCAAAGCCCAGTCCAGTTCATCAGCTCACACAGCTTTCTCTGCACACTTGTACTACTCCAACTCCTCCACAGGTTCTGTGGAATTTCTTGTGTTTTCTAGCCAATTCCTCCCACCTAGCAGTTAACACTTTTGTTGGCCCACACCCCAAATAGAGGGGACACATACCCACCTTTCAGGACCCATCCATGGTGTCCTGTACACTATGTATACCCAACTTAATAAGAGCAGACAGCGTGGGACAGTTAGTGGGTGACCAGAGTGAGGGGAACTGAGGGCAGCCAACTGCAGCTCTTGTTACACAGCTCACATGCCTGCCTGATGGTAGAAGAAAAGTTTTCTGCCCATGTTTTGTAATGATTGCCTGTTTGCTGCCTGTATATTGTGACAGCTGGCTGTTGTTTATGTATTATGTACGATTGCCCATATTGGGCCCATGTATAGTTAGGATAGCCATTTTTCCCGGTGCATTGTGAAGTCACCACTGTTTAGAGGATCATATTACTATAAATGAAGCTCCCTGTAGGCTTTACATGCTGCTATTATCCTTATGTTTTGCCACAGTGCACTATCACGCCTTTATTATCTCAATGTTTTCTGCCGCACACTGTTTGAACCACTGATACATCCTTACATTTGATTTCTTATAGCATGCCGTTATTACAGTATCCCCATGTTTGGCACACTATTTGTACCACTATTAACACCTTGGTTTTGTTTTTTTAAACATGATTATATATAAAATATTCAGATTAAATAATTTTCACTGTCTCTAGTTTTTTGCCCATTATTATTATTTAATAATTTTGTCATAAATAACATTAACAGAAATGTTTTTGTTCACTTCAGAAATGTTGTCCATTCCCACACAAGTCTAAGCAAAAACTTGCTTGAAACAGGTCAACTGCAGGTCACAATGAGGTCAACTGCAGGTCAAATGTACCTGTCAGTATCAATTGTGACTAATCTCAGAAGCCTTTCACACTAATGTCAAACTAATGTCTCAAGCCCAAAGCCCGCCAACGCAAAATAAACTAAAAACAAAACAAAAATGCAAATTTTAAATATTGCAGCTTACCAGTCCTGAAGTATGTTTGCTGCATTAGTTTACATTTCTTAAAGAGTTCTTTTAAATTGCTGCTGATCATTTGATAAATGCATTTTAAGAAAAAAACAACCTCCTATCAACTGATTTAGACTCTACTCTGCAGTTGTAGCATAACAAATATATACTGCTTTAGTAAGCAGGGGTGTGGAATTCGTTTCGCCCGACGCCTGGGACATGCAGTTTTGTTCTACATTTAGCACTGCTTCCAGCAAGTTGGGCTAAATATACAGCGACGAAGCTGCCACTCGTTTTATACAAGACAGCATAGTGCTGTTCTAAAACCTCTGTATTGGAGGTAAAAGGTTCAATAAAGAGAAGTGTCAACTCCAAATGCTATCACATAGGGGCTTGTTAGCTCCTGTGTGATAGCAATAAAGTTAAGTGAAAAAAATAAAATTATATATATATATATTATTTTTTATAA
>NW_017306346.1:1762104-1762456 GCF_000935625.1 Nanorana parkeri | reverse complement strand
ACCAGCTGCCTCCCTCCCTGCCGTGGTTTTTGGGCTCCCCCGCTCTTCTGGGGGACCCAGGACCACGGCAAAGTAGTTCAGGATGGAGAGTGGGGAGCGGAGCAGAGAATGTCCATTCTCCGCTCTGCTCCATGTGAACACTGAGACAGGAACGCTGCACTCACAGCCTTCCCATCTCAGCTGTCACAGCAGAGACAGCATAGTGCTGTTCTAAAACCTCTGTATTGGAGGTAAAAGGTTCAATAAAGAGAAGTGTCAACTCCAAATGCTATCACATAGGGGCTTGTTAGCTCCTGTGTGATAGCAATAAAGTTAAGTGAAAAAAATAAAATTATATATATATATATTATTT
>NW_017306346.1:1740112-1761695 GCF_000935625.1 Nanorana parkeri | reverse complement strand
AAAATAAAAAAGTGTTTACAAAAGTAAAAAAAATCATAAAATAAGAAAAATATAAAAAAAATGAAAGACAATAAGATAAATAAAAATTTAAAAAAGTTAAAAATAAAAAAATAAGAAAAAAGTTAAAACCAATCCTGCACTGAATAAACGCATGCATAGGGCATTATGTGTGTGTGTGTGTGAGTGCTGCCCCCATCCCACTGTGTGCCATAGTGTGGTAGCTGGGCAGCAGCACTCTCTTACACACACAATGAGCAAAAAAGGGAAGGTTCACTTTCCCAAGTAATTTGGGAAGATGGAATTACCTGCTCAAATCTGACCCCCTCTACACACCCTTCCCACTTTAATTACCTTTTGGTGAACAGTCCTTCCCCTCTGCCAATTCGGGTGTACTATCTGTACCCCATACTGCCATCCAGTGCAGCCCTACGCCATGGATTTTGAATTTCGCTCACAAATTGCGAGCACTCGTTGGTCACTCGCGTATTCAGAAGCCACACCTCTGATAAGTCAACCGTACTGAATAAAGATGCCTACAGTTATTAAAGAAAGATTGCTTGATTGAGACAACAATAAATATTATGACAGCTCCCCCCAAAGTCTGGCAGGCATCCCCTAGCCTAGTACTTGCAAATGAGGAAAATGATCAGCTGGGTTGAAGTTACCCCCGCCCCCTCACCTCTTCCCCCACAAAAATATGCAGGTGTCTAAGTCCTTCCACTAAAGAGAGCAGATCAAAGCAGATTAGGATAGCCTGGAAAATGTCTAAACATCAAGCTCTAGCTACTGGCTTACAGTCAGAATACAAAAATATATATATTCATACCCAACTTAAAAAATATGTTTTTCTTCAGTTATTTAATCCTAACTATAATAAGTGAGAAAATAAGTATACAACCCAACGACATTACCTTTAATAAAGCAGCACAGTCAACGTTGCCTGTTTTACTGAAATCCTGACCTGATTATCATTGCCTCGTGCTGTCTTGCTTATTATGTATGATGATGGTGTGTTGTTTATATTAAAACATTATTTCAGAAAACCCATTATGTTCTTAGAACATCACATATGAAGGTGCATTGGTTGTATATTCAGCCAAATTAAAAATAAATAAATGTGGCAGTCTGGCGGTATTAATTGTTCAAGTGAATAAAGTAATTCCTTTTTCCCCCATTTGGACAAAGTTCACATTAAGTTAATACTAAATAATGCAGGGGGTTTTAT
Source organism: Nanorana parkeri (assembly GCF_000935625.1). Taxonomy (NCBI): domain Eukaryota; kingdom Metazoa; phylum Chordata; class Amphibia; order Anura; family Dicroglossidae; genus Nanorana; species Nanorana parkeri. Next base: position 1,760,470 of record NW_017306346.1, on the reverse strand, counting down.
TGTAAACTCTCTGAAGCATGAACTAATACTTCTGTGTTGATAAAATATTTATATTTGTTATATTGCAGTTTTATCCCTGGCATCAATTGTTCCATGGCACCTTTTCAGATACATGATAACATTTAGGCAGCAACGCTATTGAGTATTGCTCTCCAATACATTTGCATTTCTAACTGCTAACATCTGCTTTCAGATGTTTGTACATACTATAAGTTATTTTTGGAGTATGTTGCTCTAAATAACTGAGTACAGGCTTTTATCTTACTGTAAGAAATTGATGTGAGAGGAAGCAGTACACTGGCATATAAATTGCGTGCTCAAGTTTGCGCACATTCATTTATTTACTAAAGAAGCAGCTTCAAGTTATTATTAGAGGGATTTTATTAAAACCTTCCTTTAGACAATTGAGGGAGTGTGGTCATATGCCTAAGAATAGTCAGAGACTGTGGCCCATGGCCATGCAGTACCTGCTCTATGCTGACAGTAGCAGAGAATTATAGAAAATAATGGAAGTGATCTGTAAAACATTTTATAAGGATCAGTGGCATAAGTTATACTGGTGTATTATAATTAATTACTGTGCAATTGTATATTACTTAAGAGTAATGACCATGTCTTCAGATATTCACCCTCTCAATGTTGGCTCTTATTTGTCAGTACAAAATTGGCCCTGTTTTTTCCAGCTGCATAAAAAGATGTACCTGGCTAATTCAAAAATAGCTTATAATCTGTGTTATCAATGCAAATATTGCATGCAACGTTTCCTTTTTTATTTTTACAAACCATGGTATTTTTATACTTATCACCATAAAATTGTAGGTTAAAGTAAATTAAAATATTAGCATTCAGGTTATTACTCCTTAAAATGTTACTAGGTTTATAATGTGGATAATTTGTGCTGTGCAGGGGATAAAATACCCTCATATACTAATTGCACAGCTATTTGTGAAATTAATTTGATGAGAAAAAATGATTACAGTATAAAATAAAAATACAAAATGATGCAGTTAGAATAACTGAATTTGAAACACTGAATATCTGTTATTTATTTATTTATTTTGTAATCTAAAATATCCCCCTCACACATAAAAGTAATCTGCTTCTCCATCCTAACCTTAATAAATGATAAATCTTTTGTGAATTATTTTTAGTTATTAGATTTATTTACTGCAACCATTGTTTTGTCACAAATAAATGATTGCTGTACTTAGTCAACAAACACATTAGCAGCTATATAAATATTATCTCTATAATAAATGTGTTCCTTATTGCATGGTGTAAGATGCCAAGCAGCCCATGATAAGGCAGAGAACCTCTACTCCAGTGCAGTATGGTGCCACCTAGGGGTGTATGGATAGTACTGTTGTATTGTTTTCATCTATATGTAAACATTCCTATCTGAAATTTTACTGCAAATATTGCGGCAAATTTATACGGGTCTCATTATATTTTATTTCACAGCAGCCATTTTTTAGGAGTCAAAATATGAAAGCATGTTGCTGTATTTTATTTCCTAATAATCTTTTTTTTTTGTGGCAACTAGCCATCATTAAATGGTAAATTAATTCCCCTGCACAGTTACAAATTTTGGAAATGCTGAACTTCGCTCACTGAGCTGCTTCACTGAAATTTGCTCTAAAAATATAACTTTAAAAAAAAAAATTATCTTTATTTACCACTTGCTGATCAGGGTGTTTTCACCCCCTTCCTATCCAGGCCATTTTTCTGTATTCAGCGCTGCGGTACTTTCACTGACATTTATTCCGTCATGCAACGCTCTACTGAAATTAATTTTATACCATTTTTTGGGGACAGATAGGGCTTTATTTCGGTGGTATTTAATCACCACAGGGGTTTTTATTTTTTACTATATAATGAAAAAAGTACCGAACATTTCAGAAAAAAAACCCCCTCTTTTCCCTACGTTATGTTATAAAACAATTATTATTACCCAAATTTTTGTCAAAATATAAAAGACGGGGTCATGTTGGGTAAATAGACACCAAACATCTCAAGCTTTAAAATTGCGTGTGCCCGCGAACTCGCAAAAATTACCATACCCAACATTGGCCATAGGCGACACATTAAAAGCTTTTACCGCTCATCAGTTTAGTGTTATCAGTGATTGATGGCCCTAAAATTATTGCTCTCATTCCGACATTCGCGGCGATATGTTACATGTGCGGCGTATTGGATGCAATCGTCGTTTCCGCACGTAGGCGCACTCGACGCATGTTTGCATGTGTATGTGGGGGGCGGGGGACTTAAAAACATTTTTTTATTACCTTTATATGCGACTTAATTTTTTTTTAATTTTTAAAACTAACTCTTTTAAACCTTTTTTTTTTCACTTAGCGTTATTGCTATCACATGGGGGACTCACAAGCTCCCTTTGTGATAGCCAATTTTCAGTGTCAGATACCTGTTTATGGAGACATCAGGGGGTCTTTAAGACCCCTAATGTCACCTAGGGACCCCCAGAGAAGCTGATGAAGCAAACAACTGCTTCACCAGCTTCTCTCTGGTTTCTGTACCGGAGAGTGACAGAGGAATGCGCAAGTGATGTAATACACATCACTGCCTGCATTCAGAAGAGGTGGAGGAGATCAAACAGAGCTCGTGTACTGAGCTCCGCTTGATCTCCGGCCGCAGAGCTGCCGTGCTGGTCCCGGGCTCGCACCGGGCACATCGGAGCTCGGGATCGCCAGCAGCGGCTGCAACGGAGGGGGGCGCATACCCACACGCATATTACAAGCGATCGGGCGTCTCTACAGACGCCCGAATGCTTGTATGTAAACAGCCATCGCTGGCTGTTTACATTTCAGGCTAATTTCCAGCTCATGTGCGCCGCCTAGCGGCAGGCACGAGCGGAGCGGGTATGGATGTTTAAAAAAGCCCACCCACATTCAAGAAGCCGCTGTCCAGCCGTTTAATTACAACGGCCGGACAGCAGGTGGTTAAAATATTATGCAAACCATAAATAATTTTTTTAGTATGTTTGGCATTATGCCACATTGTATACAGTTTTCATAAACTAATAGTTTGTGGGGAGTCTGGTTTTGCAGCTAAAAATCCATCACTTCCCTGATGGCCTTGCCTCGCAATCAGCTGCAGCGTTGTCAGTCTGTTGTATGTGCTCCTTTGGTTGTCCATCGGGATGCGTATCTGAAAGACTTGTTTGGCAGTCCAACTGAACAGTGAACAGTGAACTGAAGGAGTGCGCATGGCAGGCTGTTGACACTGCTGCAAATTGCGAGGCAAAGGCTTTGCCTCACTTTGTCAATGTGCAACAGGAAGTGCTTTAACTGTGAGGATGTCCAGGTAAGAAATTTTACAACAGGTTCACAAAAAATGACTTGTATATGGTAAATTATATTGCCAAACATGCTGAAAAACAGATTTTGGGTTTACATACGCAGAATGGGGTGTTTGTGGGGTTTTTATTGGGAGGTGTATTTAGGTAGTTTAGTGTTCTTTGTATTTCTGTTGTTTTTTCTTCTTCTGTAATTGATCTCCATTTGTGTACTGTTGATCTATTTTTTTTTTTTACTTGTTTATGTTGTTTCTTTCTGTCCATGAAACCCCCACACAAAATAAGGAGGCTAATATGCAGTTTTTTTGGCACAAAAACAGGTTCAAAATAGTTGAAAGGTGCTTCAGTAACCCTCGGGAGCCATGTAAAATCCATTGCGACCCCAAAAGCCACCTTAATTTTGCCTTGCCTTTTGACATCAATGTATTTGGTCAAAATTACCTAATGCCGCTGGAATCTTTCAGTTTTCACAAAATGTCTTGGGAAATTAATATGGTTAATTATGCTTATACCTAATGGGAACTTTTTTTTTTAAAGGGTGAAGGCCCTGGATTCACTATGTTATGAGTCACCTACCAAATAAGGCATGCAGTCAGTGAAGTTGTAAAATTCTGAATTCTTGTCTTGCATGCTCATTTTAAAGTAGTCACACACTGGCTCTATAGATCGAGAGCTGAGCAATCACAAACCGCTGTCAGTCACCATTCCCCACAGGGATTTACCGTTCCTACATGTGTTCCTCCAGTGCTCATTGGAAGGACAGACTGGGAAGGGGGTGGGCACTGCTGGCTCTTGCTCTAGAGAGGCAGAGCCAGCTGTCAATCAGGCAGTGGGTGGATTTCGACAATATTGTTGAGATCCTACCTGGCTGCAGTGCAGCTCTGAGTTTGGATCAGAGAAGTACATTAGTAAATCCTGTGACCCAAAAGAGAACTAAAGCCAAAACAAGTTGTTGTTTTTTCTCTTTTAAGTGGGTAACTTATTAGTACTAAAGCCAGGATCAGAAAAAAAACTTTAACAAATCAGCAGGTTCACTTTAATAAAAATATTTGCATGCTTTTGTAATACATAATACTTGACTTATGTGCTCCACTGCTTCCTATTTCTTGGTAGAATAAGCTGTTTTTAATGCTTGCTTGGCTCTCGTCCTTTGATGTTTAGGTCCCTGACTTTGAAGTATATAAAATACAAGTAGCGGCACGTTTTCTGTCCTGCAGGTGTTGGGGGGAGACTAATGCCATTAATTTTGTCCTGGCACACACCGTAACTATCAGTTTGCTGCAGGCTGTGGTTTACAAGGAGATAAATTGTCCAGCAATGCATCTCTATCTATTACCAATTTCACATTGCGCTTTATAGGTTTCAAGTGACAATTTGCAAACTGATTCAAGATATCCTCCTCAAGCTTTCATTTGATAAGGTAGTGCATAGCACAGTGACTCGTACGAAAAAAATATAGAAATCAAACTCTAAACTCGGTATTCTGGCTATATTTACATACTGAAAGGTGAAATCTGATTATTTCCTTTGGGTACCTGTGCATTTGGTTCTCATGTTTGGGAGACTCATTTTTTTTCTATGGCAAGTTTGGGAGAGAGGTAAAGCTGACTAGATGGTAAAACAAAACATCATAATTTTTCCTTTGAGCTGCTGCTGTGGCTAAATTCACCATTGCAAGGCTTTATATATAAAATATATAAAGGAACTATTAGCATAGTTCCATTTTTTATTTTCAATACCACTAGAAAAATGGATGGGCCAGTCTGATTGGTTAGGCAATTGATTTATGAACAAGATCCACATATGCAGACCAGTGTTACTACAAAAGCCCTAAACTTGCACTTTTACTTATATTGTGCATTGAAAACAGTGTTGAAGTTTGAAATGGGAAATTTTGCACCTGAAAAACAAATTTCCGCATATTGGTTTTATTATTCATTGCTGTGTTTTATATCTGCAGCCAATAACTGTTCTGTATTTCAGTGTCACTGACTGTATGTCATAGATCCATATGTAACACTGAAATTCTGTGTCTGTGGAGTCTTGAAATTCATTCTTCTCGTGCCGGTTTTGTGTCGCTTTGATAAATGCATTTTAATTTTGAAATGATTTATATTTCAATTCCACAGCAAACCGGAAAAAAGGAGAAATAAAAAATTCTTGATTTTTAATGCATACAAAAATATGAAATAAGATCAGAAACGTTTAAAGTTCCTGTCATGTGCAATCATAAAAAAGCTAATAAAAAAAATGTATTATTGGTTATATTGAAAAAGACTATTAGAACATCTACAGACCTTTCCTGGCTTATCACTGAAAGTCACATTGTTTCCTGAAATATGGTCTAATGGAATGATATCATCAAGCTTTAACTTAAAGTGAATGGAAGGGCAAAACCTTATTTTTAGTTTGGAATAGAGTAGGGAAGGCGCAGGCCCTCTGCCAGATTTTTATTGCAGTCTGTGTCACTCCTATTTGTCCTGGTGACTGCCGTCACAAAAACAGAAAAAAAGAGCAAGTTCCTAATTTTAGAGTTGTCATAAGTGGTTAGGGAAAATCTTTCAATGGAGATGATGTCTGTCTAAGATGGGAATTGCCTTCACTTTTGGGAGATGCCCTCTTATTTCCTGTTGTATCTCCAAGACAGAAAATGAAGAAAAATCTCCCAAGCAGGAATGTATAAATGCCCTGAGGGTTTTTTTAAACCTATTTCCACTCTATCCAAAACTAAGAAAAAAGTTTTGTCTTTACATAAACTTGTTTTTTCTTCAGCATGTGCTGTGTTCTCCTAAATGACCTAAAGTTTATAATGTTCTGAACAATGGTTTACTGGATTGGGTTTCTGTGAAAGCAGCAATGCCAAAACAGCAGTAGTACAATGGCTTTTCTTCTGCTTATCCCCTGAGGTTTTATAAAAGTTCCTTGTTTTCTTAGGGGAACTAATAACATTCTACACAAAGAGGATTTTTACATTAACAAGCGCTATTTTTGTATACTGTGGTAAAAAACAACCACTGAATTTAATGTCTTAAAAGGCAATAGAATTTAGTGTCATAAAAATGTGAAGTAAATATTGTCCGGAGTTTCACACACAGGGTTATACACAAAAGGGTGAAGAGTTTGGAGAAGACAGGAGAAGGGAACAATCTAGGACAACATAGCTGAACTGGAAAGTGAGCTGAATTGGAGAGTTTTTCCAGTTCAGCTATGTTGTCCTAGATTGTTCACTTCTCCTGTCTTCTCCAAACGCTTCACCCTTTTGTGAATAACCCTGACAGTGTTTATATTTTACAGATACTGTATATTAGTTGAAGGGTTAAGGTTAAGTTTTGGGGGTGAGAACTAGTGTTAGGGGTAGGTTATGTGTTTAGGGTTTACTATAGGGGCTGGATTTTGGGGTCATGGTGAGGTTAGAAGTTAAGTTAAAGCAATAAGAATAAATGCTTTTATTCTCTCTGCTCTAAAGCAAACTTCTTAATATGCCCTTAATGGCTTAACGGGGTTCTAAACCCTCCCGTTTTTTTGTCCTATATCTACTGCTATCAAGCAGTAGATATAGACAAACAGTTTTTTTTTTAAAAACTGCTTTCACAGCGGTTTAAACTTACCTTATTTTCGCTGAACGCTCGAGGAAACAAAACTGTTCGGGCAGCTGCAAAGCATCTTGGGGCTGGCGAATGCGCAGTTTGGATTCTCGGCTGGGAGAAGGGCAGAGACGCAAGGTAAGTCTATGGACGTGTGCACCCGCATGCAGACACCGTGGGATCAGAAGTGCCAGCAAGCAGAGAGGAGTCAGCGCTGGATCGGAGAGCCGCTGGAGGGACAGATGAAAACATCAGTAAAGAAGAAGAAGATCTAATTAAGAGACATCATTTAAAGGTAAGTGCTGACATTAACATTGGGGGGAGGGAAAAAAATTATCCTTTAATGCCACTTTAAGGCTTAAATGCTGAAGGAAAACGTAGGTGTTTTTTGAAAACGCTTCACGGGATAAACATTTGGGGAGCTGTAGTTTTGCAGTAAGGAGCATTTGTTCAGCTCTTTTAGCAGCATTGATTTATTGCCCTGGGAACGTCCACTTGAGCACACCAGATGGATATTAAACCTGTATGCAGGGCCGTATTTCCCACAAGGCCAACCGAGGCTCGGCCTTGGGGTGTGGAATTCCTATCTCCCGATGCCTGGGACATGCAGTTCCAGGAGCTGGGCGGGTAGTTGTTTTCTACATTTAGCCCTGCTTTGGGCAAGCAGGGCTACATTTACAGCGAGAAGCCGCCGCTTGTTTTGTACAAGTCATCCCGGCAATGTCGCCGAGATCACTTGTATGCAGCCTGCATACAGGGGGGGTGCAATAAGGAACCTGGCATTGGGGCAGCAGAGAGAGTTAATCCGGCCCTGCCTGTATGCCTAACACAGTCAAAAATTCCAGTGCGTCTCCTCAGCTATAGGCTGATAAGACAGCTAAGGTTTGTATTTCTGCAAAAAACTTTATTCAATTCATTTAGGGATATAGAGTAATTGTGTGCAGGAGCATTAACAATGTTATCATATAAACTATTGTTGTGGCTGTTATTATTTATTGATAATATTGTTATTAGTACTACATTTTGTTACTGACTACTAGACCACCTCTTTCAGCACTTACTTACTATGGTATTGGGAGGGCTTAAGCTGGCCATACACCTTTAGATTATCTGCAGATTTTCTATGGTCAGAAAAAGTGTAACAGATTCCTCTATCTACACTTAACTGTGTGGATGGAGGAATCTCCCGCTGGGCCAAGGTTCAGTATCTTGCTAGTCAGCCCTGTTGTCTGTCAAAATACCTGAACAATCTGAGTGGATGCAGGCATTGTTCAGGTGTTTTGAGAGCCAGCGGGGCGGTCCAGCAAGATACTGAAGCCTGGCTGAGTGGGAGATTCCTCCATGCACACAGTTTGGCGTAGATGAAGGAATCTGTTGCACTTTTTCCATCTGACCATAGAAAATCTGCAGATAATCTAAAGGTGTATGGCCAGCTTTAGACTCTACTCTAAGACAGTTCTCCTGCTGCCTGAACGTGATGAAATTGTACTTTGATGTAAAAATCAAGACAATATTGCCAAAAGAAGTTTAAAAATGTATCTGGTCCATAGGGGGGTGTACAGGTGTGAGAGCTGAAGTGAATAAATGATGAAACATGTGATATCTATTTTAGATGCTATTTGTTTTGTTGGTAAAACCCTAAACAGTTGCAATACATTTACAATATGGAACTGATTCAACTATTGAACTCATGACAAGTTCCCCTGAGGTATATGTACCTCCAATTGAAAACCAGAACTCTAGCTCACAGGATACATAGTGGATGCATTGGTTGTAATGGTGGTAGTTCCTTCTTCCATAAAACTGATTGATTTATGCACAGTGATCTATTGGTGGCGTCAGAAAGAAATATTACATTCTAACAAAACACAACCAGTAATCTGACCCAAGAATGCACTGCCACACTCACTGGGACCTCTTACTGTACCAGCTGTCATAAAGGTCATGCATCTTCAGTTCCCAGTGCTCATGGGCAACTAAGGGAATATAGTTATGTCACTCCCCTCATCCCATCAGGGAATGGCTAGTATTTATTGATAAAAATACTAGATGTTTGCTGAATGGCCACTGTGCCATTTTCACAGCAAAGGGAAATTCGCTATATATTAGTTTCACCTTTTAAGTTGCATTAGTGAAATAAATGAACTTTTGCACGATATTCTAATTTTTCGAGTTTCACCTGTATATACTTATATTGGGCCAAGCTGTACCAATGTAAGTATACATCAATATTTAAACCTGCAGTTCAGCTTTAAAGAATGAACTAAGTACTGTTTACTTATGAAACACTCACATAATGTAACAGCATCATATGTTTACACGAACAGAGCTCTTTTGTAAACAAAACAATGCAAAAGAATCTGAAAGTGTTAAATGGCTGTTTATATAAAATTTCAATCAATAGTATCAGACAGGATTCCTTTCCAAATGGTATATAAATACATTTTTATTTTGAGTATAAAAGTTCCCATCTGGTCGTTTAACTTTCACATCTCATGCACTGACACGTAGCAACAAGCACTTCAGTCTGAATTTTGTAGCAGGTTATGTCATGCTATTTTCTCATTTTGCAGTATATGCTTCTCTATTTATTTCCAGGGCAGCAAACTTCAAGAACTTCACGTTTATTCAACTGAATGAGGAATTCTCCCGTGGCAAAGGATTAGATGTAGGAGCTCGCGCTTGGAAAGGAAACAATGTCCTTCTGTTTTTTTGTGATGTGGATATCTACTTCAATGCAGAGTTCCTGAACACATGCAGAATAAACACTCAGCCAGGTATGATCTTTCCGGCTGTGATAGAAGTATCTAGTATGACCATATGACTATTTATCCTCAGCATAATGGTTTATAATTTTTGCAATAACATTTTGCTTTGAGCACAATTGGTATACATGCAGTCCTGCTCTCAAGAGAAAAGAGGCATTATATTTTTTATCTGTGTCTCCTGAATGATGAGTAAAGCTAAGTGGCACTTAGGTCTGAGAACAATACTTAGAAAAAAGTAATTTCAATTAATTCAGACCAGGAATATTGAAGAATTTTTCAATACGTTGAGGAACTTTATATATTTTTTTTTTATATATATATTACACAGTATATATGTGTGTGTGTGGTTTTTTTTTTGTCATGTTTGATGAGAATAGATCTATGTTTATCTGAAGCTTGTTCAAAATGACTTACTATCAATTGACTCATGCCAGCTTTCACTAGGGAGAGCCAAGTCTGACAGCCAGGGGTGGTTGGCTGCAATTCAATCTCCCTAATGTATCTGTGCAGCAGCATCACTCCTAGGGAGATAAATAAAAAGGAAGTGTCCTATGTACCTCATTCTACAGGGGACTTGTTCTCCTGCTCTGCTAGGATCATCCCAGCGCACACACCAGACTCAGAGTCCCCAACCTCAGGTCTTTATCTCTCCTTCTCAATCCTGCTTGCTCCTCTCTGAGCTGTACATTATGCAGCTGTATTAAACATTCTGTTGTGATGTGTATCAATAAAGAGCTTGACATTGTGACTGATGGGGGGCAGTTGGTATGATCTGACACTCTACAGAGAAAGCTAATAAATTTAGAGCTAGATCTCTGCAAAAAGAAGTCTATCAATGAAGAGGCTAACATAGTAGAGCAGGGGTTGCAGCAGTTGGTAGGATTCAACACTTGCTAGAAATGTCACATTTCTATTCATTTTAATTCACTGAAAGAGCAAAGAAAATATGATTAAGTACACATTTTCTGTTGTCACAGTATTGAATAAAGGATAATAATAATATAGATTATAGATTATAAGAAGTCAAACCGACTGACAAGTTCTCTTTAAAGTGTATGTAAAGCCATTTTTTATGGAAGAGTTAAGCCCCTTTTTTTTACTGTCTGTGACCCGCTAGGGATCTATCCCTTCACTTCCTGTCCTGGAAATACAACAGGAAGTGAGACGAAATCCCTCCAATGTGAACAGAAATCCCATCTTAGCGAGTTGTCATAGGAATCCCAATTGGAGAATTTTCCCTCACTGCTCTGGTGACAGCTCTAAAATTTTGGATTTCCCATCACTTTCCGTATTTGTGACAGTGACAGTTGTCGCCAGGACAAATAGAAGGGTAAATGTGCCCATCGGGGATGCAGACCGCAATAAAAACCTGAGAGGAGGAGGTCTTGCCCTTCCTCCTCTATTCTAAACAAAAAAATGCCTTTACATACATTTGAAACAGTACAGTAAAATATATCAAAATATATGCGGGCAACAGTAGCAGGCAACATAAGATAGAGTCCTATTTATTTTTTTATGCAGCAATTGGCACTGCAGTTATAACTGAAATTTATAACTTAAGACACTATGGAAGTCTGTGTCTCCCTGGGCCACTTTTATTATTTTACTGCCTGAAACCAAATATCTTCCTGGCTAGACAGTTTTGTGTATCTCATATACCATACAAAAAGTTTATTGCTCAGTATATGAAACAGTAATTTCTTATGGATTTATTAATTTAAACTAACAAGACAAAGAAAAATTATAAGACCATTTATAACTAGAGACTATGGACGTCTGCATTCCCCTGGGCCACCTTTTCTTTTTCCCTTTATGAGCTCATATCTTTTTTGCCAGACAGTTTTGTGAAGCTAATGTACTGTAAAATAAGTATATTGCTTATATAATGAAATGGTTTTAATGGATTTATTAATGTAAACTAACATGACAAATTACAATTATACGATTAGAAAACAAGGAGCAGTTTCCCTGCTTCGTTGAATTTTGCCACAGTCAGCCATGACCTATGTGTCCCTTAGACAAATTAAGCCTGGCTAGCTGATTTTTGCAGTTCTTCTTACTTTTATTTAGCTAGAACCCTGTTTGTAAATGCTTAACTGAAACATATGCTTATGACAACTGCATTTTTTCTGTTCTCTGTAGGAAAAAGAGTTTTCTATCCGGTCCTTTTCAGTCAGTACAACCCAGCGATAATTTATGGGCATCATGATGCAATTCCCTCCATTGACCAGCAGCTGGTAAGTGATTTGTGGACACCCTCGGGTCCTTAGTGTAGTCTGTATGGCCTCTTTTCTTGCACTTGGTGTGTCTTATATGCAAGCCTTGGCCAAGTCAAACAAGGAGGTGTATGCAATTTATGTGCTGAGCACTGATATTTATGAAAGTCATAACATCTTTTCCAGAAGGTAGTAGAGTGTGACTTTAGTTTAGACTGTGGTCCAGAAGCAACATCATCCACCGTCTGCAATGACTGATATCCTGTGTAATGGCCCACATTATTTTTAGCTAGAACATCAAGGCTATTTTATTGCAGCAGACGTAGCAGTGCATAATCCTGTTTGGGCTTCACCAGTGATCCAAATACATAAACAAAGAGAGGTTTCTTAGTGCTCTACCTACAAACACTACATGGATAGCCATATCGCTCATAAATCAACTACAGGACAAGAAAGAGTAAATCCGGTTTAAGCCTAAGACAGTAGCACTGGGAAAGTGTAACATTATCTCTATTCATGTTCTGTGTTACCAACATACAAATTATGTTGCATACAAATTACATAGTGATAGAACTGGGAAGTCTTTTTATCTAGGTAAATCAGTGCCCCATTTGCCATTTACCGGGCTGAAATAAGAAGTTGTATCTATTCATGAAAGAAAAAAAGAAAAAAAAAGCCAGTATAGCTTGAGAGAGATATCTCTCTCGATCTATACGAGCTGTCAGAATGCCGGCAAAAGCCGGCATCTGTGTCCGCTTTGCTTTGACTCTCAGACACCCGATATTAAGGTATCGAGTGTCTGAAAAAGGTTAACCCTTTCATTAATGAATGCCTCTGTAGTAAGGGCATCCATTAATGAATGTTAAAAGCTGATTCTCAGCGGTTAACAGCCCTCTAAAGCAGCAAGTAACTCGTCACGTACAGTGTACGTGACAAGTCATTTGGTCCCTTTGTGGCTGGACGTACAGTGTACGTCTCCCGTCACGAAGGGGTTAAGGAAGAAAGGGTACATCTGTTTAGCATTTGAAAAGGTTAGGGTTTTGAGGAATTTTGCGATAAATTAATTAAATACAGTAACAGTAGCAATTTCTAAAGTACTTGTAAGACATCACTATGTGGACCGATTTTAAACAGCATTAAAAACCAGGGTTTAAGGTTCATGTCTTTTTTACCGTTTTGGAAAGCTTTATTAATTCTTTGAGCATACCTAGATACAGTTACTGCATTGTTTTTCTATGACCAAATGATATTGTAAAAGGCTCTTGTGTCATAATATAATAATAGATAACTGTAAGTAATTAGATTGTAATATGTATAGTGTGATGCAAGTGGTAGAATGTTTCTATTTACAAGGTAACTTTGAACAGGACAGTGAAACTGGCTGAAGATCTTTGTCACTTTTTAGAGCTTTGTAAAGGAGACCTAAATGTTATGGATTTTATGTAACTTTATTTTTTTCGGTTCTTGCCCTTTGATAATTTTGTAATTGGATAAAATTAAAGTGGGAGTTTTATTCCCTGCCTGTTCTTTGCTGCTCTCTCTGACACCGGCATAAAGATCTCTCCCACCTCATTCCTGCTTTGGCATTGCTGCTCTGCTGTGAGTAGAATTTCAGAGCTCTCTTTCCTACAGTCTATTCACCCTATATGTCTCTTGATAATCCAGTGGAGGCTACCTCTGCTCTGTTTTTATTATGGGCTGACTAATGTGCAAAAATTATCTTTTTTTGTACACCTATTTCTATTTTTTTTTTAAATAACATTTTTTCATTTGAAAGTGAAACTTTATATCGCAGTCAAACTATTAAAAGAGTGACACTGCAGATGAGCACTGCAGCCTAAAAGTGTCAAGTGTCTGCAGGATGAAGGCTTTCATTTTTGTCAATGGAGCCTTCAGCCTGCATGTAATCAAAATGTCACAGCTGCCATGATCGGCAGGGTTGTCAACCATCTGTTGATTCATGGAAAGTTTGTCTAATTAGGTAACCCTTTGCCTTACCCACCATTGCACTCTAGACAGGGAGAAAGCTCCAAGTCAGGTTCAGGGGCCTGAGGCAGGAGAAACAGCAGTTGACTCCAGTGAGAACTCCTGCCCAGCATCTCATTCATACTGGATCCCAATCTGCTGCTGTATCCCTTAGCAATGGCAGAGCAAAGCAGAGACCCCTAGCAACCTGGCCTGGCAAAGTTTAAAAACAAGAACTTGAGTACAGTAGAGTCAGGATGCACCTGTTCTGCAGGGGGAAGATGGAGGAAACTGTCCACTTTGCAGTAAGTTAAAATTACATCTGAATTGACTTCTACCCTAAATCAGTTACGTGTAAAAAAAAAAGTGATTTTTTTTTTTTTACTGTTCACAGACTGAAGAGAGAGATCTGTAATGCAAGTCTGCCTGTCATTAATATTTCAGTACTCTCTTGGCATCTGTCTGCAGCATTGGCACTATAGGGGGAGGTTGAGGGGCACCATAGCTACATTGTTCACACTTTGGTGACCTCAGGCAATTCCTTGCAACACATCTGTCGCATCTAATGCTCTTGTCCTTTAAGGGCCATGACACACTGGCGACCATGTGGTTAGTTACAACGCTACAGAATGTCAAACTGCAGAGACAGCTCACTCATTCAGCCAGTTAGGGAACAGTTCATAGAAGTCCACAGGTATTCACCTGTATTTCACTGCTCTACATAGCGATCCTGTTTCTGCTGAGTTGTTGCTAGTGACAGGATCGTTACTGTAACATGGCCCTAATTGTCTTTTGTATTGTATCAGAGGTTTTTGGAAACTTGCACTGTAAAAGAGAAGCATGCCTCAGCTGGCACTGCACTGTTTCGCCATGTCTGTTATACTTTACCCTTACCGATTAGGCTATTCCTACTTATCCGCATTCGGTTTTAGTAACAGCCAGTGCTCGAGTTTTTATGTAAAGTACAGCTATTCTGAATTTAACCGTTGTATTAGTGATTTATCCCTTAAGCAGACACAATCACCGCAGGCAGTCTTTATCAGATAACTGAACTCACCAAATACCTTTTCATTCACGGGGATCATCTTTTTAAAGCAGCAGGGTTACAGCAGACAACAGGATGTAGCAGATGATTAGAAAGACAGTATTTGCAAGTCAAAAGACGGTATTGCTTTCCCCCATGCGAGCATACAACATGTGGCCGTGAGACAAACAGCCATTATACCAAAAAGACTACTTGGACAAGAAAGGAAGTACATCACACACAAGGGGAGGGAATACAGAAAAAGATGGTGCAATAACCAAAATGACCACAAGATGGCAGTATAGGAACCAACTATACTAATGCCAACAAACAATGGCTTAAAGGAGAACTATGAGGTGAGTGTTTTTCACTCATCCTCATAGTTCAAGCCGACCTGTGACAATGAGACTGTCACAGGTCGGCTCAGTAGATCGGGAAGTGAGCGAACACATACCGGCGTTCGCTCACTTCTCGATCCTTCTCACTTCTCGATCCTTGGACTATTGCTTTATTATACTTTGGAGTGCTGGTGACGTTATTTCTCTTTCTGATTCTATCACGGTGCCATCCGTGGTCACTACAAGTACCAACCCGGCCGTACGGGTCTTTTCTGTTCGGTAAGGAGTGCAGCAAGATCTCTTGATTTCTCACTTCTCGATCCTGTCGCGGCTCTCTGCCGTGACAGGGGAGGCACTGGATTCCCCCCTCCCCGCTCCAATCCTCCAGCGCTGACTGGCGGACGGGGGAGGGGGCGGTTACAGCTGGCTCTGCCTCTAGATAGGCAGAGCCAGCTGTCACTCACGCAGCTGGGCGGATCCAGACATAATTGTAGCTGTAGCTCACAGTATACTGAGCTTAGGGTGACGGGAGGACGCTAGTTTGTGTCCTCCAGTTACCCTAAGGAGAACTATGGGGAAAAGCCCTAACCCCATAGTTCTCCTTTAAGGAAAATTAACTATGTAAATTGTAATATGAATAGTAACCATGACTATGCATTGTATTATATTCTCATACAATAGATGTAACAGCACAAATGCAGTTTACTTGTTGAGGGTATTTTTAGCTACCACAGTTTATAGTGTGTAAACATTGATTGGTTTAGTTTGTAATATGTGTTATTTTATATTTAACATTGTCTGTACATTTTCCAAGTAAAAAAATCATGGATAGTTGGCAACCCTGGTGATCAAGAACCACTCTAATTGGTGGGGGAGCCCAGTTGTCACAGTATGGATTGAGAACCAGCAGCCATGTACAGTGTCGGCTGCTGACTCTCAAAGGGGAAAATGAATATATAAACCTATCCTTGGCAAGAGCCAAGCGTTAAAGTAACACTAAACTCAGGAGTTAAATCTTAAAAATGCATTCTAGTACCCTAGCTATTAATAAAAATGTGTCTTATTTGCGTATCACTCAGCTGTAGATCCTTTAGGCTGGGTTCACACCTAGGCGTATCCAATATGCACGTTTGTCGCGCGTTTCGTGCCGCAAGTTTTTACCGCGATTCCCTGTAATAAAAACGCGTGACAAGTGCGCGTCTCCGAGGGTTGCCTGGCTGTGTCCCAATGGATATGCACGGCAAATACGCCCCAAAGAAGCTCCTGTCATTCTTCGGGTGCAGGGCGTTTTGCAGCGCATTCCTGCACGCTGTAAAACGCCCAGGTGGGAACCATGCCCATAGGCAATCATTGGTTTTCACATGTTGAGCATTTTACAGAGCGTAGGAACACGCTGTAAAACGTCCAGGTGTGAACCAGGCCTAAATCATCCCTAAATTGGTGCTGACACTGTCCTTCCTTCTGGAGGGTGGCTACTTTTGTTCCCCACAGTCCCTGTGTGTGTTGTGAAGTAGTTACCACTCCAAGCTCGCTCCTGTGATTAACTACAATCTCAATACAAATAAGTAAGCTAAACATGAGATTGTAGTCAATCACAGGAGTGAACCTGGAGCAGTGGCTACTTACAACACAGACAGGGACCATGGGGAGCAAAAGTAGCCACCCTCCAGAAGGAAAGACAGTGTCTATATGAATTCAGAAATGATTTGAGTATCTACAGCTGAGTGATAGACACATAAGGTACATTTTTAATAACAGTTAAGGTATTTGAATACATTTTTGAGATGTAACTCCTAAGTTTAGTGTCACTTTAATGTTAATATACAGATTTGCAGGGAAAGCATGCAGACTGAACAATGTAATTATAAGGAAGGATCATAACTAATGGAAAGTTAGTAGGAATATGTGCACTGCCTAGGTTACAATGGCCTGCCATCTGAAACAAATATGATGATGTTACTGTTATGTTGCTATTATTTGGTATAATAAGGTATCTTTCCAATGATGCTGTATGTTTAACGCGGAAGGGAACATAGCTTTTACTAATCTCAGTGAACACATACATTGCTAAGTGAACAGTCGCAGCTCCTTTAGTAAATCAACCCTAATGTGTCTGGCAATGTATTAGGTGCAGAAAAGAAACGTTGTGTGCATAATGGACCAATACAGTAAATTATGTAATAGTAATTATTTAATGTGCATTGAGAGTTAAAGGTTAGAAGAAGAAATGTATTTCCAAGAGCTAATGGATATGCCGTCTTATCATTCATGCACACTGTATTTTACACTGATTCAGATAGCTTCATGGGCAACATTCCAGGTCATTCAGATTATTACTTGAAAAAAGCTAGCCTCATAGCCTTCAAAGTTCCTCTACCAGAATAATTCAGCTATGCATTTGCCATTTTAAACATAGCTTCTTAAATATGATGGTGTTAATAACCATACACCTAATATCATTTGAATTTAGCAGTAATTCAGATTTACAGTTGCTCCCAGGTATGATTTCTGCTCTGTATAAATAGCTGCTTACTCCATATCCGTAACGGTTTGTTACGCATCCATACATGAAAAAATGGGACAGGACGCTTGGAATCGCTATAACTAGGGAACAATGGGAAATGATTTGGAGGGCGGCAGCTAAATCATCTATCTGCTCTGTTTATAAGGAAAACCAATATAAAATACTATATCAGTGGCACTACACTCCGTTTTTCTGCACTCTATTTTTCAGAACGTGTCTCCGGACTGCTGGAGGGGAGACGGCCAGATTGGATCACTATATCATATTTTTTGGTCTTGTCCCCGACTGCATACTTTCTGGAGAACGGTACAGGATACTTTGGAACGGCTGTTGCAGACATCCCTTCCCTTAACACCTATTAATTACCTGCTGGGTCTTCCGTTCCCGCACCTTAATAAACACGACCGCAAACTGGCCTCCCATGTATTGACAGCGGCACGTTGCCTTATAGCTTTACAATGGAAGCGATCATTGCCTCCCAATGCAGTGGAGCTTTACCAACGTATTAAAGAGGTGCAGGGTTTGGAATACTTAACAGCAAGATTGAACAATATGCTACTGACCTATGAAAAGATTTGGAGTGCTTGGTATTCTATGGAGGACAGATTAATCATACCGGGATAATGAGCTATTTGTAGTGCAGGGAGTTGGAGGTGGGCTCTGGACTGACGGGAACTGATACAGGTTCTTTGAATCAGGGCGGAGAATAAAAAGGGAACACAGGGGGTGACTGGACCCTAGGCCAGGCTGCAGGATGCTATCTTTGACAGGATGTAATTTTGGTATTAGAGTGGAATGAGGCAATTTTTTACCTTTTATCTTTTTATTATTATTTCCAATTTTATCTTTATTTTTCTTTTCGTTTTTCTTTTCATTTATATTATTTAAACTTTGGTTATGTTTTTGACTTTGCCTTATACGTATACTGAATTTGAAGTATATTGTTTAACACTGTTTTATGGTTACCTTTTGCTTTGCAACTTTGGGTTATACAATTCTTCACCCATAGTAGAATGAAACAATGGGAGCTGTGAGAAAGCTATTCCGAAAATGTTATATCCCTTGATGCTCCTTTGCTACTGTTTTGCATAGTGGATTTTAATGTATGCAGTGTGGAATACTAGTCTATGAGTACAACTTTGCAATGTGGGAAATTGTTTAGATAATTGTATATTTTTGGATATCTATGGTTTATTCTTACTACTAAACCTGTAATGTTTTGATTCCACTACACTGAAATATTGTATACCGTGTACAACAAAATAAATAAAAAAGGCTGTTATTCAAAATAAAAAAGAAAGCAGGATGTGATGTATATTATATCACTTCTGCGTTTAGCTGTCATTCCCGGCTACGGAAGCCGGGGAGAAGCAGATCCCTGCTTCATCAGCTTTTCTGGGGGTCCCTAGGTGACATTAGGGGTCTTGGAGACCCCTGATGTCTCCAAGAAGAGGACCTGTCATGTAAATTGGCTATCAGATAGGTGGTTTCATAGCCCCCTATGTGATAGCAATATAGTTGAGTGTAAAAAAAAAAGGTTAAAAAAATAGTTACACATATATATATATATATAAAAATATATATATAAACATAAGCTTTAAAACTTAAAATAAAAAAGTATCCTGAATCATTATAGTTTCTTTTAAATGTACTTTCATTTGTAATACACACAAGAGCCAACCGCCAACCTGTTTAGGTCAGTCCATATTGTCCATTCCTTCTCCCTGAAATAATGTTTGAACACTTCTAAAAAAAACAAACATTATCATTATGTAAATTATTGATACCAGAGCCAGACAAAGCAGAGGAATAGTATCATCTATGCCTCTGTTAATATTACCCAAGCATTTTTTATTGACAGCAAACCCTATTACATTATAGGGTTCGATCCACAAAGGTGCTGAATGCAGAGAACCATCCCAAAGTTGTTTTGCGAGAGTAATGGCTAATACCAGCCAACTGGTTTCCTGTAGGTGGGGGATGCAGCAAATAGGACAGTCACCCATATATTAAGTGTTTGGACAGCAAAAACAACACTAACCACACACAATGTTTCTAGTAGATGTCATTGTTACATAGCAAAAGTGACTACTGTGAGTGCAGACAGCAGGGTAATCTGAGTGGCAGGCAGTTACAAAAATGAGTGCTCTCATAGACTGCATGAATGATTTACTTAAAGTCCACTTTAAGATAAATCTTCCTGGAATATTCTAATAGGAGTTTTGTACTGCTTCTAATAGCACAGTTAAGCAAACAAATCACACTTTAGACAAAAGCCTATTGGCAAATTGTATGTGTGCATTTCACTGAAGATAATTTGCCAGAAAGTTAATAAAAATGTGTTTTTTAAATCATTAAAGGATAGATGTGGGAATAGACGGAGAAATATACAGTATGATAACACACAGATGACTTCCTGTGCAGTGATGCTATACTAATGCTGCCAACTGTAATGTTAAAGCTAAACTCTGTGTATATGTATGCAAATATATTCCCAGACAGCCAAAACAAATTAAGAAAAAGTCCTTTGTTTGCACCATATGCCTTTGCAAACTAGTAGGTTACCTTTTAGTGACATCATCACTGTGCTGAACAAAGGCCGTGCAAAGGACAGAGCTGTGGGGGG
>NW_017306346.1:1668373-1739904 GCF_000935625.1 Nanorana parkeri | reverse complement strand
GGGGGGACAAAAGGTCCACCCACTACAGTCTGGCTTTAAAGAACTACAGGAGGGGGCGGGGGCAAGACCAGTTACCCTGCACAAGAAGATAGAGCAGCAGTAACTGGTCTTTATTACAGGTGTTGCATAAAGGAAATGCACTGAATTACTGCATAGATCTGGAGAAAATGCAAAGCACACTAAGATTCCATTGAGAGTACCTATGTTTGTTGTATTTAGACAATATTTGCCTATCCTATAGTCCAGCTTTAAGTCTCCTTTAGCTTAAAGGAGAACTATGGGGTTAAAGGCTTTTCCCCATAGTTCTCTGAAGGGTAACGGGAGGACACAAACTAGCGTCCTCCCGTCACCCAAAGCACAGTATACCACGGTATAGCTCGCGGTATACTGAGACGCCGCAGCCGGAACGGATCCCGACAATTATGTCTGGAACCGCCCAGCTGTGTGAGTGACAGCTGGCTCTGCCTATCTAGGGGCAGAGACAGCTATACCCTCCCCCGTCCGTTCCGCCAGTCAGCGCTGGAGGATTGGACAGGGGAGGGGAGAATCCAGTCACTCCCCTGTCACAGCTCTCTGCAGTGACAGGATCGAGAAGTGAGCGAACGCCGGTATGTGTTCGCTCACTTCCCGATCTACTGAGCCAACCTGTTACAGTTTAATTGTCACAGGTCGGCTCAGATTATGAGGCTGAGTGAAAAGCACTCACCTCATAATTCTCCTTTAAATCTAAAACACAAATATATGCAACATCTTTATTCATTAATACATCATTGTATTGATTAACACAACTAGAGTACCTGAATTTGAGTTGGTGTCAGTCTCTTGCAATCCCCTGTACAGCAGCACTTAGACTGGGAAAAAGACAGGCAGCACTGGGAGTCAATCAGCTGTATTGCATGCAAATATTTTAACAATGCACTTGCTGATAGGAGTAGAGCATAGAATGGACAGAAGAATTACCTCATTTGTCTGTTGCTGCTCTTTTATTGTCCAGTTAAGAGACTGGGGATGGAGAGAGGAAACCAGTGTATTTCTTAAATGTGACTGGTGTCATCCACCTACCTGTGCGGTGTTATAGGGCTGTGTAATTTCAGAACTGAATAAACAGAAATCCAAATCATTTGGCAGGTAAACAGCTTCTTTGTATGCATTTCATATGTGTATTTGATTTGTTTGCCTGGAGTTCAGCTTTAAACATGTAGCCAACATATATTAGGCACTAGTAGGTTACTGTAAAAATAAAAAGGTGAGATGAATAGATTTAGTAAAAGAGACATCTGGGGACTGTGCACTGCACAAAGTAAAATAACAACGGGCAAGGTATATAGTTTACTTCCTCCTATGTCATATATCTTGAAGTCCAGATGTACTAAAAGTGAAAACTTCAAAAAGTACAAGTGTTCCATCAACACTGAATTTCATTAGACACATTTCATACTAATATTACCCAAGGGAAGCATTACTTCTTCAGCAGGCAGTACTTCTTCAGCAGGCAGTACAAAGCTGTGTACTTTGTAAAGGTGTTTAATAATTGCCAGGGAACAGCAGTGACATCATCACGTGGAGGAGTTCAGGAGATAGTGTGGGTGTTTGTAATCTCTTGCAGATATTAAAACAGTAGGTAAATAGCAATAATAATTAAATATAAAAGGAGAAGAAAAAATGGATGGTATGGGGAGGAACAGAGCAGATTTACAATAAAGGGTCATGAATTAGGTAAGTGGGGAATAGAGGACAGCAACATAAAAGGATTCCCTTAGTGAAATCATAACTATGGAAATACATCATGTAGCCACCTCATCTGCAGCACACTGAAATTAATGCTGATGATATAACTGTGTCAACTAGCAGTTACATTTCTCAGTTTCCAAGAGATTTCATCACTAGTGTAGCCCCTACCGGGTGTGTGCATTTATCGGGTCTTTTCTGCCCGTGCGTGCCCGCTAGGGGGCGCGCGCGAGCAGAAAAAAATTGCCGTCTGGAGACGGCAACCCGCAGATGCTGCAGTGCCGTCCGTTTTTTTACTACGGGCGGACGGCAAGAGGTTAAACCTATTACTTCCATTCAGTAGTCCATAGCTAGTATCTCAGTGGTCATTAAAGCCTCTGGTATTATACTATTAAATAACTGGGGCAGAGCTCATTTCTACTAGGGGTAAGGCATAGTTCCAATGTGGGCAACATTTTTATGTGTTGTGAATGCTGTTTGCTCAGAATCTAGACCCCCCTTTACCTACTGCACAGAAATTAATGTGGAGACTAATGAATCCAGATCAAACAAAAATATACTACTCAGCAAAGTATTTATTTACATTTTTGTCCAAACACTTACAGTTATCTTGTTTCAGAACAGCTGGGTCCACCTCTTTCAGCTCAGGCTCCCTGAACTTCCTGTCCAGCACAAAATCACAAGGAACAGAGCAGTCTCCAGCAGCTGTCAATCTACTAGCTTGAAGAAGGGAGGAAAAAGTAGAGGGGAGGAAAGTGACTTACCCTGCTGTGTCTGTGTGGCTTACTAGCACACACAAGAGTGGCTTCATAGGACCCCTCAAGGGAAAGGAGCCACCCTAAAACAGGATATCAGGGCCAGTGCTCAGGAAACCAGCTGATTCTGCAGAAAACTAAAACTTTTAACATCAAGAAGCAACATTCATTGTAAGAAATGTAATCAGCATATCAACCCTTTGACTTTAATATCGCTTTAAAATAGGTGCTTGCCAACACAAAAGGTGCTTGTGTTTAACAGTTTTTTGTTTAGACACCTTGTTGGACCTGACAGATCTATTTTTAAGCGACCATTCAAGCATGTCAGGACCACAAGGGAATTCTCTAATTTATTGTAAAAGTCACCCACAAACTTCCTTATGCACAAAAACTGAGGTCACTTCACTATTTTGAGATGGGAGTGTTAAAGGCTCTCTATTTCACAGTTAACTATACTGAAAGGTAGACTTTAAAGTGACACTAAACTCCTCTGATGGACTACAATCACAATACAAATTAGTAAACTAAACATGAGATTGTAGTCCATTATGGGAGTGAACTTGAAGTGGTGGCTACTTTATAACACACACAGGGACCATAGGGAATAAAAGTAACCACCCCCCAGAAGGAAGGACACCAATTGCACCAATTCACAGATGATCTGAGAATCTACAGATGAGTGATACACAAATGGAATACATTTTTATTAATAGTTAATGTACTAGAATGCAATTTTTTAAGATTTAACTCCTGAGTTTAGTGTCACCTTAAGCGTACCTGTTCCTTACAAGCAACACTACATTTAACTGAACAAGCGCTGCAATGCGATGGCTGTGCACTCAAATTTGGTCAATGTAAATATCAAGATTCTGTCATTTAGGAATTTAATTACAAAGCACATATTCACTTTTCTTTTCAGGACATTTTTTTACTGCAGAAATGTAATGGTGGCCCATAGATCCCTGATTGGCTGGATATGGGTACATGCAGTAGGCAGAATTAGGACAGAATTTGCTATAGTATATTTTATAAAAGGAGGAAAGGGAGAATTTAACTCATAGAAGGTATGTTTTATAATATCTAAACAGAGTAATTCATCATGATGATAGGTAACATCATGACATTACTGGTCCTCTTTAATCTACATTTTGTGATTTAAGTCCTCTATGAAGTTATCTTGTGTAATAAAGCTAAATGTTTAAGCTGTCAAACCAGTGGAACTGCAATATAGTTTAATACGCACGAGAACCCCCTCCTATATTTGTGATTATATTGTTCTCAGGAGCAGCTGTTTAGTATCTCAGCTCATTTCTTTGTGTTTGAAATTAAAATTTGCTGTTTAGAAAGAGATTTCTATATGCACTTCAAGAAGTGAACATTTATTTTGTTAAGTCCTCAAAGCCAGGTTATACAAAACCACCAGAAACTAATAAAGAACTTTAAAGTATTTGAATGAAGGCTTACTTGGTTCAAAATTGCTTTTTAATTGCCATTTTTAAAGCAAACTCAAAAGAGTGTTTTCTTTTATTTGTTCAGAGGCCACAGAGTAATAAATGGTGTAGATTTTTCTCATGCAGCAAGAAGCAGTAATGTCATACATTTACTTTAATCCCTCTAAGATCTTCTAGTAACCATTAACATGCCTTTTGGCAACAATTTAGAAGCATACAAATACTAATATAGAGAACCTTACTTAAAACTATTAAATTGCCTAGGATGGGGATAGAATGGATAGGCTACATGATTATCCCTAAAGCCCTGTCCTACACTTAGAATTGCCTTTCATAATCTGTTTCCCACACTTGTCTATCAGAATTTGGTGGCAGTCTTACTGACTTCACTGACAAACCTTCTGGGAAAAATGGGTACAGAAAAAAGGAGAATAATGTTGGAAGAAACACACAGCAAAAAACTTTTTAGCTATATAAACTTTTCCGATCCTGGTTACCCAAGTATTAAATGGACTTGTATATATTCAGAGGGGCTTTAAAGAGCAGGGAGTATCCTTCAATAACTGAAGGACAAAACATTTCTGTGTTGGCATTAGCAACTTTCCTTTTTTTCTTAGGATTAGAAATTGAAATAAATAATCTGGTCAGTGTAGGAAATACAGCAATCCCACTCCACCAATTTTGTACATCAGTCCTTTCAATCTTTATGCATCAAAACTGAGAGCCAGTATGAGCCCTAGGACAGGCAACATTTCCAGATTCTTGGGTTGTGTGAAAATATGTTTTAAAGTACATGTATAGTGGTTTTGCAGATATTTTCTTTTTAGTTATGTAAATATGAAATATTGCATATTAATAGTGTTCAGTCCTCTATTCAGCCAGTAGATAGTGCTCTAGTCTCCTTTTCACACCATAAGCTGAATTACTTTTGTGCTGTGCTAAAAGAAGAATACCGGCTACAGAACTAGAATTAGTCATCTGAGCAGTGACTCATCCCTTATCAGAGGGCTCAGTACAAGGGGTTTTTTTCTTAATAGAGCTGCAAAGCAAAATGCTCTAATGTGCCGTCTCTTTCAAATGAAAAATAATTAAATCATAGTTTTCCTTCAAAGCAAATTTTTTTTCTTAATTTTTTATGAAAACACTTTGAAGTTGCAATACATGCATAATACATAGTATATGCATGCACAAGCAAAACTGTACATCTTGTGACTTTTCCAGAAGGTCTCCTAGCTGTTTTGCAGGCACAGTGCAGGACCTGAGGCTCTCTTTGCAAGCTTCACAGCTCAGAAATCATACAGGGTTATTCACAAAAGGGTGAAGAGTTTGGAGAAGAGAAGGCAGGAGAAGTGAACAATCTAGGCCAATATAGCTGAATTGGAGAATTTCTCCAAATCAGCTATGTGGGCCTAGATTGTTCACTTCTCCTGCCTTCTCCAAACTCTTCACCCTTTTGTGAATAACTGTAATGCTCTGGACTACAAATCCCAGAGACGTAAAGCTTATCCCAAGGATGAGCCCAGCTGTAAAGCTTGGCAAAACTTTCATTTCTATTTGTTGTCTGTTCTTGCAGCAAAGCTTCAAGGAAACTGACCCAGTAGAATTTAAAAGTACTTTACTTGGCGAAAATGCTGCGTGTACAAACTTAGTTACAGGGAAAAACAAATACATAAACAAGACATACAGGCTGCTACAAACAAACTATCACATGCACCCACTACACTATCCTTTCTAGTACATGTAATGCTTTCTAGGAGGGGAAACACTGAAAAATGTACTTAGCTCAAGCCGCATGTTCCTAAATTCCGTAATGAACCGGACTTCTTGGCACAGACGTTCGTCGTTTGTCCTGATCTTGAAGCAAGTCCTCTTGTCTTGTGAAGCCCCCTCATACTGTCCCCCTCCTGTGAAGCCCTCGTCTTGTGAAGTGCTCTCAACCTTTTCAGCTACTGGCTTTTTATTGAGAGAAACTGGCCAAACACTTGGAAGCGCAGCCCCGTTTCACTATTAGGAAAATGAAATACCATGCATTTCACTTTCCCACCTCTAGGTGGCAGCGTTGTATCATAAATTGCCATCAGTAGTCCAGATTTGATTTGAGTCTTGACCAGGCTAGGTGTGCCTGTTTACGCAAACTGACCCATATCACCATCCCATTGTGATACGAATAATGGGAAACAATACAGGACAAGCCACACCATTGTGAAAAAACAGTTTGGTCTGTTTAGATGGCACCTTCCATTGTGTGAACCCAGCTCTCCATCAACAAACAAACAAAATCTCCGTCTCTATTGCAAATCTATGCGTGTCTGAAAAAGTCCACTAAGATATATCGCAACACAATAACCCTGATAGTCTTTACACACTTCGCTATTAGTATGTCATCATGCTCCGATATTTAGGGCAAAAGGGGCAGACAGTCATTACACAGAACACTGACTCCTTCCACTCCTGCCCTGTGTTTTCTCTTGTAATTTGTTGACAACTGCTTTTTCTAAAATGAGTGTAGCACTATTGGTAATCAGCTTTGCCAGAAAGAGCCCTGGCATGCACCAGCAGGACCCAAGCCTGCTGATTGGCCAGGTATTAAACATTCTCAACACCAAAAAATAAAAATATTTCTAGCACACCTTGCTGAAACCAGCTAACAGAGCAAGTGACTAAAATGCACACTCCATGCTGCTCTGAATGACCGGGTTGAAGCAGACTGGTTAATTTTTCACACACGGTGCCTTAATTGACAAGTTAGCAGCTACCCTGATTAATGCCTGCACTTGATGTCACTCTAAAGCTTTCTAAAGAAGAGCAACCTAAAGGTCTTTACTGTCAGGTAGTCCGCCCAATGTATACCTGGAAATAATGCTTTTTATTACCATCATGGTGAAAGGTTAGAAGGGCCAAAACACACAGTGTGCCCCCTCAGATGCATACAGATGTGCTCCAAATGTTTTGGGGCACATTTAGAAACCCACAAACTCCAAAAACCAGCAAAATCATTTGCATTTTTGAACCAATTACACCCAGTAAATTCTCTCACAGCTTAAATTCTGAGCTCTTTAAAACGTTGATCACGTTGGTTTTGGTTCTTTAATAGAAAAAGCAAATGTACACAATAATGGAAAATTTCTATGAACATTGTGCTTTGAGTAAAGTGCATAATCTACGCATCTGCGTGCTTACCATTGGTTTGCAATGCATTAATCCCTTTATTTAGGACTACTGTAAATATTTTCTGTTTCACAGTTAACTTCCTCTCCAACATGTTTATCTTCAAAAGATACTTCAAAGACTGTTCTACTAATATACAACACATGAAAGCACAATGTAGCCGATTGTGATTCACAGACTGTTTGCTGTTTATGTTTAGATTTTGTTGCATGACTTTCTGTTATGATTGCTCCATTTCTTGTGCTGTTAATGATACATGACTTTACAGCAGACATAACAGAGTGTATAATGCGCTATGATTCTTACAAGAAGTCTAGAGCAGCGGGTCTGAACCTTTTTCATGTCAGTAACTGCTCTGTAACATACGTAGTGGTAAGCACCTTTATAATCAGAACCTTTTAAAACTTTAGCTGGGTTAATAAAATATAGAAAAAAATATATATAAATACATTTTAATATTAAAATGGATTTTAAAAAATTTAAAATGTTTACATTTTACCATTTAATTGTGTAGCTGTCAAGCAACTGCGATCAGTCTGATAACCACATACTGCATAATATTGATGTGTATAGTAGACACAGTTATTGGTACTTGTTAATACACCGTGGACTGTTGTGCAGATTAGTAGTGGTAATGTTTGCTTATTGTATGTTTTTATTTTATCTTCATGGATTGCACCAACATTTTTTTTTTAAATATATTCATTTATTTAAAGATTTTCCAATACAATAGAAAAGTAGACAAAAAATAGACAAAAAGGCATAACATAAAATCTCCAATACAACAAGCCGCAGTAACTAATAATAAGTATAAATTAGCAATGAATCACAAAAGTGAATCAAACTCGGTAACCGTACAAGTACAATAAGGATAAGAGGGAATACAAAAGGGACCTGGGGCCAGGCTACAAATCATTCCCTATAGGATGCCTAAAGGAGCTGCTACCAGACATCGAGGCTCATAGCCGGAAAAAAACAAATCCTTAGGAGCAATAACAGAGGAGGGCCATTCAAGGGTGTCCAGGACCGCAATAAACAAACATAGTACATAGGGCTTGCTAAGAGTGCAGTATGGGGAGGAAGAAAGAAGTGTACAGAAGAAAAGGAAGATATAAACAGGTGAGAAAGAAGACACAGGGGGTGATTTACTAACCTAAACACACACACACACCAGGTGTGTGTGATTTTCACACAGCAAAACGTATTTATCAACCAAAAAGTCTCTAAAAGCATATTTCCACTAATGCCATATATGGAAAAATCATGCACATGATGCATATATAATGCTGCTTCACAGTTTAGACAAAAATGGTTAGCTCATGCATTTACATTCCTTGCATTCATCAACGCAAGCAACACAACATAGAGCTAATTTACCCAACATCACCTTGGAATTCCTTCAGGGCTTTGCACAACACACCTGCTGGGTGTGTACACATTACAAAGATGTTTAGATTCCACCCATAGATCATGCTGGGAGGGAACACACTGCAGAGGTGTATACACGTTCGTGGTGTGTTTATAAGGTTAGTAAATCAACCCCACAGAATCAAGAAAGGAACACTACCAAACCGCAGTCCACCCCCCGGGAATCTAACACTGAGGAAAAACTAGTAGGAGCCTCAATCTGAAGCATCTTGCAACAGGGAGGAATATTCAGAAGAGAAAATTAGTTCCAATAGAACCATATCTTACAGTGTTTATCATGTAAACCCCTGTTAGACGAGACCAGATCCTCCATGCGCTCCACCTCTCCAACCCTATGAAGCCACATGGATACCATGGCCCTATCTTTTTTCCACAGCTCAGGGATGCAACACCTGGCTGCATTCAAGAGATGCGGAAAAATAGATTTCTTAGGAAAAGAGTTATTGTGTATGAGGAAAAAGACCGGATCCCACGGGATTTCCCTATCTGTGAATTTGCAAAGTAAGCACTTAACAGCGGACCAGAGGGGGCTACCCCAGGACAAGACCAAAAGATGTGCAAAAGGTCCCACATTGATTCGTTGCAATGCCAACAGCAGTTCGGGACAGAAGGAAACATGGAGTGGCTTAAAGCCAGATCCTGAAAACTGGAGGACTTAAAAGTCAAATGGACGAGGTTGGCTACTTGTTCCTGGGAAAACTGGGCGTTAAGGTCTCGCTCCCATCACCTTAAATAATCCGGAACAAAATCTGGTGATGGGGTAGTCAATAATGAGTACATGAAAGAAACCGCATGGCGTAACAGACCAGGTTTGAACACATTCCTTTTCAAAAACAGTAGGTGGATGAGAAAAAGCTGCAGTAGGCAGCTGAGGAAATGAGACAACTGAATACCCCTCCAAAAACCCAAAGCAGAAGTCTTGGGATCCGAGAGGAGAAAATTCCTGGCGGGCCATGTAACCTCGCGGACAAAATGACGTCATTCAGACCCCAAACGAAGGATGGATTACCCACTACTGGTAAGAAGGGAGAAGGGGATGGTGAAATATAGGGGGAGTCAAATATCTTCCGACATACTTGCCAGGTGGCCCAACCGTAGGGTGAGAACGAACATTCAATGGAACATGTGATTCACATCATGGGAGGCATAGCATGCTTTTTGTCGAGCTTGAGAAAGAGGTATTCCAGGCATAGCAGTAGAAGGACCAGTGTAGCCTGCTCTACGTCCACACAAGGCTTCAAGTCTCGATTCTGGCACCAAATCCTTCTGATTTGAGCTGCTACTGGGGCGGTTTACACCACTTCCAGTGCTTCCTTGATGATGAGCTGTTGAAAATCCCTTTGATTTCATTAAAAAATCCTCCCTGTGTTCTGGGGGGTGGCAGGGGACACCCATGTAAATGGCACCGCAGCCACGACCCTCCGCCTGCAAAAAATAGTTCTTGTACAATTTTTTGTGATTGCATTAGACTGAAATGCAGGCATTGATGTGCCACACGTTCTGATGCGGTCGATCACACTGCAGACGGGGTTGTGTGGCTGCAGTGCCATTGACTTGAATGCCACGCCCCCTTCTGTCCCAGAACGAAAGGGGTATTTTCTAATGCGATCAAGTGCATTCCAGCAGCTAATCGTGCTGGAGCGCACTGGAAGTGGTGTGAACCGACCCACAAGCAGGTTTTGCTTTCCTTATTTGAGAATTCAAACCTGCTTGAATTGAACCATAGCCCATTGACATAAGCCCTAAAAGAGTTAAGAATCTTCACTGAATAAACTCTGTGAATATTCCCTTCAATTATCCAGTCATGTTAAAAGGAAATTCCTGTTCACGTTAAATACTCAATCATGTGCAGATGAAATAAGGAACAAGGAACAGGACTTTGCTTTCCACATGATTGGATAATGGAATGGAATATAAACACAGTTTATTGATTGAAGATTCATAGCTCCTTAAGTTAATCAGCCCAAATGGTTCTGTGTTGAGTCCTTCAGATTCCTAGAAGACCAGTGTGGAGAAACAACATTAGTTTAAAGCACAGAAGTGTGCATCTGTTAATGCAACAGTGATGTACATTAAAGTATATGCAAACCCTAAATCTATTTTCCATTTGTTTGGCATCATGCCCACGGTGTACACTTTCCTTAAGTGTATTTTGTGAAACCCCTGCAAAGTTTCTTAGCTTCATATTCTGCCAATAACAACACATCATGTTACAAACATTGCTAAGCCATTACCTTGCAATTAGTAGCAGTGTTGTCAGCCTACCTATTCAGTTTGCTGTTGGATTGCCTATCTGACAGACCTGAAGGGACAGCCAAATGACCAACTGAAGGAGCGCACACAGCTTTCTGACAACTCTACTGTTAATTGCAAGGCAGTGACTGAGCGTTGTCAGACTGCAGCGCAGGTACAATCTCCAGATAAGAAACGTTGTAATCAATGTACAAAGAAAGTCTGCAAAAAATACTGTATATAGTGAGACATAATGCCAAACATACTGAAAAATAGATTTTGGGTTTACACTTGAAAGCTGAACTCCAAGCACATTAACCTTCATTAAAATATTTTGGTCAATAGCCACAAAGGATACAAATTCAGATTGTGTGCGCCATGTACCTTCGGAAACCCATTCATTACCTTGTAAATGTGCTGGTGACTAACTACAGGAGTGGGCGGAGACAAGACCAGTCACCCTGCACAAAGAGAGAGAGAGCAGCAGTGACCTGCACAAGATGCTCCAGCACACAGGTGAAATTTCCCACTGCATTACTAAACAGATCTGGAAGAAATAAACAAGATTCAAGAAGACACATGCCTCCTTTATTTAGACAATAATTGCTTATCCCTGAGATTAGCTTTGAGTGGTTTCTTCAAACAAACACAAAACCTCTTTATTTTACTTAGTGTACGGCTTCATGATCTAACCAGACTGAATGTTTGCTAGGAAAATCAGTCCTTGCACAACAGGTGAGGACTACAATATTCTATTTGGAACAAAGCTGAGATGGCTTTGTTGACCAAGCTGTGCGTCTGCCTATATGCATATGATTGCTACAGAAACAGGTGTGCACAGGATTCTACAAACACTAAATATTTGCATGTTAATTTCTGGGGAGCAATAAGGGGACTGATTTAAAGCTAAATTACATCTTTCTGTCAAATTTCCCCTGCACAGGTTTACTCTATGCATATTAATTTCCAGACCTTTTTTTATCCATCAAGTCCAGTGTCCAGTCTTAGCCATAGCATTTTTATTATGCATGAAGTGAGTTTATGTAATGATCTTACTGCTATGCATTATGCATTTTACTACAGGCTAAATTGTTTCTTGTTGACCATGAGCATTTGTGAGCGAAATGGGATAATCACACAAGTCAATTACACTAATTCACTGTAGTGGATGATTGTAAATATTCTTCATTTACGGCAAACCAACGGCTAATCAAAGTTTACCGTTTTTATAAAGGTGATATACCACCTACAGCACTTGAGTTTTTGAACCCATTTATGATAACTGCGTTTTTGTAAATCAACTATCCTTGCTGTTGTTAATGTTATTTATACAAGTATGAAGCCATATCTTTGCTGGCCAGGCAAGCCTATGTACTAGCGACCAGATGGTAACCCCTAACCCATCTATTAATTCCCTGACTGTAAAAGGTATTAGACTGCAAGTTCATTAAATGTCCACAATGACTTCATGTAGTATGTAACTAGTTATGGTTTATTCGTTGTACTCACCAAACATTTTTACTGGGATTTTTGTCATACATTTTTCATGTAAAATCAGTATTATTTAACAACACAGTGATAAGAGCACTGCTACATAATTATTTGTGGCAAGCAATCATAATTTAGCTTTAGGCACAGAAAATCTAGTTGGTTTCGTTACCAAAAATGCCCACATGTGATATCAACATAAACTTGAAACTCAGTTACAAAGGGTTAGATCTAATAGACAAAAAAATATCTCCTTGGGTGACAGGCATCTAGATATTCTTCTAGTTGTACAGCAAATCCTGGTTAATACAACATTCCTATCTCCAAATCAGTCTACCTCTACAATTACTTCATCTAGTGCTATTGCATTTATTATTTATCTATTTCAGGTATTTATATAGCGCCGACAATTTACACAGTGTACATTCACATCAGTCTCTGCTCTCAAGGAGCTTACAATCTAAGGTCCCTATTACACATACATACAGGGCCAATTTAGACACGAGTCAATTAACCTTCCAGCATGTCTTTGGAGTATAGCAATCCCATTGGGCCAATATTTTGAAGCCGGTTGAAAACTAAGGCTTTGAGTGTTGAAAACACTAGGGTATACACTAACAGATTAATACCGTAACCATAATGCATGCTTTTATCTGGAATCTAAAGTCGTTTTTAACTCACCAAAAGATCAAATTTTATTATGCTATTTGTCCCTGGGCGCTATAATTATATTGCTGATACAAAGCATTGTTTTTAAATTCAGCTTTGTGAAAACAAATGCATATTTAAAAGATTTACATAAGAATGTATTTTAAAAAAAAAAGAAGGAGATGGAGTCGATTTAAAATAAATAAGGCACTAAAATTTTGTTTACAAAAAAAATGGGCAGTGTAGAGGAAGGACAGGTTGCCGCCCCAACTGCATTTTCGCCA
Source organism: Nanorana parkeri (assembly GCF_000935625.1). NCBI lineage: Eukaryota > Metazoa > Chordata > Amphibia > Anura > Dicroglossidae > Nanorana > Nanorana parkeri. The sequence goes on along the minus strand of NW_017306346.1, from coordinate 1,726,722 downwards.
TCGCAGTACCCGAGGAGGTTGCCTCTCCTGCCTCTGCCTTCTTTAGGGCTTTTAAGCATTAGAACTGATAGGAGTGAGGAATAGGAGTTGTGTTGTCATATTTAGTTTAAGGAATGCCTGGAATATCATAATAACTGTATAACTGTAACTTGCTATGCATCTTTATGGCTGCTACATGTGTCTGTTCCCTTACGTCTTGCCCTTATTTTACTTGGGCAGTTTTTTTTTGCCACTAGATGGGTTTTTACTCAATACCCAGGCATCAGACCATTCAGTTAAAGGGGAGCTATAGGCAAAATAGGAAAATTATATATATGATCCAATCTGTCAATAGCATTAACACAGTAGTTTCTGGGTTTTTTTTCCTTTGTAACTAAGCTTTATTACCTGTTAATCCTTACTTAAAGTCCATTTAAAATTACGTGCCCATTCAAATCTACCCTGTCCCACAGGGTGACCATGCTGCAGAACCAACAACATTCTCACCCTATCACAGAAAGTGGAAAAATAAAATATCTATTGGCAGGATCAACAGGTATCAATTATGATATACTGTAGTGGGTATGTAAAAAAACAAAACTGCTGTGTTAATGTGAGTTACAGACTGCATTATATATAATTTTTTTTTGCCCATTACTCCACTTCACTTAATTAACTTTTATCACATATTTTGGGATTAGACTACCCATTTCAGCTCCTAATAGGATTGCTGCAACTTCATCTGCTGTAAATTCGACCATATGCATGCATAGCTAATAACTAGTGTGTGCCTCAATACATCCAGCTACTGCTGTGGTATCTCTTTAGATAACCTATAGTGCTCTGGGAATCGTGTATGAAATGTAAAACAAAATTTGCATCTATTTGGTAAAAACAGTTCTAAAACAAATTCTAAACTGATATCCCCTGCCTAACCTCCGACTCATGCAGGATTTGCGCATTTTTGAAAATAGCTGTCAAACAATGACCCTAATATGTGAGTGATTGGATATTTAATTGGGAGGATGCAGATTTCATATAGCTCTTCATCAGGCAGAGAATGGGCTTTCTCTCAGTAATGTAGATTTAAAACAATTCTGTCTGATAAATGGGTCATGTGGGGGATGCATTATGTTATGCTTTTTCAAATAGTTAACACACTTTAAAATCTCTCTCTTCACCTATCTGGGAAACAATTTCCAGTGTGAGAAGAATCTATATGTGAAAATTTCACAGAAAAGTCATTACCAGCAAAATACTTCCATCACCACTGTAACGTTGAATTCCCATTGTTTTTAAAATGTGACCTTGCTTTTGATGGATGTTTAAGTGGCTGTTATTGTTCTCTGCACCTCCATTAACTTTCTATCACAGCACTAATAACAATTACACTAACTGCACTGTAAATCCTTTCAACAAATTTACTTCCACTGAGGGTGATAAATTTAACTATTATAAAGCGGCGCCATCAAGTGAACTCTGAAAGAGAATTGCAGGACTGCTTTTAGAAGTTTAACTGAAATAATATACACTAGTGGGTGGCCTGACAAGAAGTATAAGTATACCCAATGCTACACTATATTAACATCATATGCTAATGTCTTGGCTATTCTACTTCTGCATTCTTGTCTATAGTTATTGGACTAGCTTTCTTATTCAGTAGCCAGTGGAAATATGTGATGTTTTATCAGAAATCCTGTCCAAGCTGACAAAAGGGAAGGGGGGTTAGGTATGTCTTCAGAGGCCTGTTACTCTACAAACCACAGTCAGATAGTGTAACAACAGCAATGTATATTGCCCTGCTTTACTGACTTCAGACCTTGGACAATACAAAGCACTTTGTGTATGGATTTATTTTAAAGTAAACATGGTTGTTTAGTCCTTGAAAGACACTTGAAAGTGGAACCCCAGGCATTTTTAAAATAGATTGAAGAGTTGCATACATTTTGTAATTTTTCCTTACTAACTGTTCTGGTGTCACCAGTGGCAAGGGCCAGACATGAGGGGAAATGTTTCTGAAGATATTCAAAGCAATACAAAATAAGAGCTTCTAACTATTACCCATACTACTAAAAACAAATGTATTTTTTGCTGCCTTTTTCTCCATTACTTTTGTTCCTGGTGACAGCAGGATAAGAAAGGTGGTGGACACAAACTGCAATAACAACCTGAGAGAGTAGCTGCATCCTCCCCCCATACAAAACATAAAAACATAAGTTTTGCTCTGGTTCTATTTTAAATACAAAATAAGGAATTGTGAGTAGGGGCCCATTGAGACATTAGTGGTCTGGCATGTTTACCACATGCACATCAACACACACTATTTTGCACTTTAATGTGCGTTGCATTAGGGCAGACCTTTCTTTTGAAATAGGCTATCAACGTATTTCAAATACTAAAAAATTAACTGTACCATTTTTATAACACAGCACACCACAGGCATGTGATTTGGCACCTTCTGTACTTGTGAATTGGGATAAAAGTCTAAATGGATGGCAGTGCAACATTCCACATACATGTGCATGAGGGAATTGTTGCAAAACATGCTTATTACCACACATTGGGGCAATGCATAGATGTAAAGCCAGCCTTAAAAATCCAGGGGCAGCTCAAATTAAACTCAATTTACACATATCTCCATTTGGATTGACTGTCCTTTTTTGGAACCAAATCCCTCCGTCTCTCGTTCCTCCTCAGTTGTTCCTCTTTTTGGTCTGATTGTACAGACTATGTACTTATACCAGACCCTCCCCTGTAAAATAACAGCTTAGAAAACAGGACATGTAAACCCACTTTAAGGTATGCAAAATCCGAAAGGGGGGGGCTTTAAAAAACGTGTAAGCTCTCTCGATATAATAAAAAGTAAAAATCATTTATTGTGATATAATTTTATCAAAATGTATTATATTAAAAGACTAAAAGACACAGTAGAGAAATTGATTCTTCAAAATACCCCAACATGTTTCGCCCAGTGGGGCTTCCTCAGGGGCTTGTTTAAGTCCTAAGAGTAGAACCAATCCATATGTGTTAAATTAATAACCACATCAACAATTAATTAAACAATAAAAAATAATATATATAATGAAACTTTTTTTTCTCCAACAATTAATTAAACAATAAAAAATAGTATATATAAATAAAAACTTTTTTTCTCTGAATAATTCGTCAAGACATATATATAACAAGGCGAACAGGTAAGGAACACATCCAAATATATTTTAGTTACATACAGAGTATAAAATACAAATAATAAATATATTTCCATTTATATGCACCTGCAAGCCTCTTGATCCCTTCCCGACCTGTGAGTTTGCGTCCTTGGCGCTGTGAGGAGGGAGGGAGGCAATTTGTTTCCTCCTCACTGGCCCCCAGCTTCTCTCGCTCACGTCCCATGCGGTGTACCGTAGTTCTGCCCCTAAGCGGGTGTGAATATGGTTGACAGCATTCATGGAGGCATATAAATGGCTGCTTATATGATGCACAAGAAAGCCAGCAAACAGTTAGCTGAAGACAAGCAGACCAAGATAAACTTATTTGGTTCAGATGGTGTCAAGCGTGTGTGGTGGCAAACAGGTGAGGAGTACAAAGACAATTGTGTCTTGCCTACAATCAAGCATGGTGGTGGGAGTGTCATGGTCTGGGGCTGCATGAGTGCTGCCGGAACTGGGGAGCTACAGTTTATTGCGGGAACCATGAATGCCAACATGTACTGTGACATACTGAAGCAGAGCATGATCCCTTCCTTTTGGAGACTGGGCCGCAGGGCAGTATTCCAACATGATAACGACCCCAAACACACCTCCAAGACGACCACTGCCTTGCTAAAGAAGCTGAGGGTAAAGGTGATGGACTGGCTAAGCATGTCTCCAGACCAAACCCTATTGAGCATCTGTGGGGCATCCTCAAACGGAAGGTGGAGGGGCGCAAGGTCTCTAACATGCACGAGCTCCATGATGTCGTCATGGAGGAGTGGAAGAGGACTCCAGTGGTAACCTGTGAAGCTCTGGTGAACTCCATGCCCAAGAGGGTTAAGGCAGTGCTGGAAAATAATGGTGGCCACACAAAATATTGAAATTTTGGGCCCAATTTGGACAATGTGTGGGGTGTACTCACTCCTGTCAGATACTGTATGTGTTCAGACAGTGCAAAGTATGGGAAAGGTTTTAGATTTTTGCTTGCATAACGCTGCTTGCTTGTGTTATTGTAACTTACTGCCAACTGGAGCTCAGAACACCTTCCTGGAAAATGTCAGAACTGACAAATTGTCAGCTTGCATCTACGTTTCTGATTCTATAATATGAAATTACATCAAGCTTAGAGTTATGAGTTGCTGAGAGTTGTTATAATGGCATAACTTTAAATTGAAATGTAGATGAACTTTGCTTTTGGGCCCAGCCATTTGCAGATGCAGCCTTAGTCACTATTAAAAAAAACTTTCTTGATGAAGACAGTGGGGTTTCCATAGCAGAGAGACATTTTAAAGGTGTCAATTCGCAAACTTTTTTATTTAGGTTTGTTCAATTCACCAAATGATTTAAAGCTTGGAATCTCTACCCATTAACATCTGTGTTTGCAGAAGTGATATTTTATTGTGTAACTCACTATTTAATGTTTCAATCCTTTTTTTTTTTAACAAGCCTAATTGTTAAATATGTACAGAAGTGTAAAGATTTTTGGCCATTTATCGACTGTTAGACAATTATCATATAAGCACCTCGTTCAGAGTGTTGTTATGACAGTTTTCGGGCAGTATTTTCTGCTCTGAGAGGGAGATTTTGAGGTGAATTGATAACTTCTGGTAGTGAAGCCTCTTTTTTGCAGTTTTTGGAAGATGGAACCGTTTGCCTATGCTTTATTAGATTTTAATATTATATATTAGTGTTATTACATTATTATGTTATTATTTTTCTTCTTTTTTTTTTTGCCGTGCGGTTGTAATTCATAAACGTTTTAACATGTAAACTTCACCAGTTTTAATAAAGTTGTTTACATACAACAGTGCAGTCTGTTGAAAAACGTCATTTGTAGGCTCTGTTCTCCTCCCCTTCTGGTCCCAGAACGCATCAATCAAATATTTTTTTGAACACCATAAACGTTAATTCTACGATTCAAGATGTAAAATTAACTGTTGAAGGCTACAAATTACGCTTCTGTTGCTAAAAGAACAACTCCCTAACGTTTCAGTCAAAAGCCTTAATGAGCATGCTAAATAATGATTGGGACTTTCTTGAATACCATGTTTTCAAGCGAAAAATACGGAGAGGTAAATTAAAAACTAGAGAAAGCAAATAACGTTTCTCTTTGTGAATTGACCCCAATGACTCTTACTTTCTGTAGCTGTAAGTATTAACTCCAGCGAAAACGTTTTTTCCACTAGAGCCAAACGTGCCTTCTGCCCTGGCGATTATTTTCTCTGGGGGACAGAAAGTGAAAGGAAATCTATAATTGTAGAGTTGAGAGAATTTTACAGTTGGGACACAGCATGTTCGGCTGACCCGAAGTGCAGAAGGAGTTCGACTCAGCCAATCCAACATCTGGATTGGCTGAGCCGAACCTCCGGCAGGATAATCACTGCTGTTCGGTCTATTCTTATAGATGCCGAACAGCAGTGAGTGAATAGCCGAATGCCACTGGGCGGCATTCGGCTCGGCTGTTCTGCCTGGTCCCTCAGAGGGACCGAGCAGAACAGAAAAATAGTTAAAAAAGTAAATAGAAAACGATTGTGCGGAGCTAGCAATGACAGCTAGCTCCGCCCAACAGTTTTCTATTGTCCGGCGGTTCTGCTGCCGTCAAAAAAAAAAGAAAAAAATAAGAACTCTCCCGGGCGCTCTGGGAGCCTCCCGCTCCCGCCTGCCCAGGAGAGAGACACTGCTTCATATTTTTTTTTCTTTATTCTGACACGGAGCCGTGTCAGAATAGAAAAAAAAAAGAAAAAAGTTTTGCCCATCGGAATGCATTGCTAGATTGCTATTGGATATTTCAATTTGCAATAGCCAGTAGTAAACTAGCATTGTACCCGCCCCCTGCTCATGGACCTGATGGAGAACTGCAGCAGAGGGCGGGTACAATGCTAGTTTACTATTGGCTATTGCAAATTGAAATAGCCAATAGGAATCTAGCAATGCATTCCAATAGGAAAATGTTTTTTATTTTTTTTTCTATTCTTACACGGCTCCGTGTCAGAATAAAAAAAAAAAAAGAAACAGCAGTGTTTCTCTCCTTGGCGGCCGGGAGTGGGAGACTCCCGGAGCGCCATGGAGAGTTTGCTGTTTGGAGATCAGTGTCCCTGGTTAGCAGGTAACCAGGGACGCTGATCTCTCTGCAAGTGGCCAGAGCCAGCCGTAAGATCAAGGCTGGCTCCGCCCAGCTGTTAGAAGCAGGCTGTCGGCCGGCCATTGGCCGGTCGATCGGCCAACTTCAGCTTTCAGCACGGCTCAGCCGAGCCAAGGCATATGCGTTCGGCTCGACTGAGCCACTCGGCCACGTTCGGGAGCTGTACGGGCTATTGTGAATAGCCCATACAGCACCCCTTCGGTTCTACTGAACCAAAGGGGTAATGGGACCGAAGCTAGCCGAAAGATCAGCCGAAGCTACGGCTAGATCCTTCGGCAGCTTCGTGAATAGACCCCTAAGTTTTGGGTAGTCCGCCTCTTACCGTCTCGCCCTGGGAATCCCTCCTTCAGCGGGAGGGTCTAAAAAAGCCTTTATCACTGGTGTACCAGGCCCTGTCAGATACGGCAGGTGTCCATAAACTCCCTTGCAGACTGAAGTGGGTGGTGGATGTGCCGGACCTCTCGGATGATGCCTGGGAGGAGTGGGATTACCCCTTCTCCCACTTGGTGTCGGTTCGGGACGTCTCATTCAATTCAAAATCCTGCATAGAGTATATTACACGCCTGCATGGCTGGCAAGGATATACAGGCATAATTCCTTCTCCTGCTGGCGCTGCTCGGCACAGCCAGCAGATTTCAGGCACATTTTCTGGGACTGTCCGGGGATTATGGGGTACTGGAAATCAGTCACAGACTTCATATCGCAGGTAATGGCACTCCCCATCCCGTTGACCATCTCTATGTGCTTGCTGGGGCTCACTGAACAGGCTGCTCCTATCACTGCCCTACGTACACTGATTGGGGTGCTGTTGTTCTATGCTAGGAAAATGGTAGTGCTGCACTCTCTGGCGGAGTGGAGGGGTATTGTGGACGCCTCTATAGATCTGTATAAAGCAGCTTACATCAGTAGGGGATGCCCGAAGAAGTTTGATAGGGTTTTGGGACACTGGACGGCCTTAGCTTGATGATGGTAGAACACCGAGTAGTACTGCTTTAGGATACCCCTTGGTGTGTGGAAGTTGACCTCCGGTCTTAAAAAATGTTTGTGTCAATGCTAACCTGCATGGATATTGTGCCGTTCTATACTGCTGCACTGTCATCTCCTGGTGTTGCTTGTCTCTTTTCATCTCTGCGCAACGCCGTACCTCTTCCTTGTGGGGGCGGTAGGAGATGACAGTGTACTCTTGCATTAGGATACTGAGCCGTCTTCAGTTAGGATAGTTTGCAACCTTGAGACTTGATCTGGCATGTGCATCTGGGGAGGAGAGGGGTGTTGGTGGAGGAGGGGGGTTTTGGTTGTGGAAACGTTATGTATAATTGTTGTATTAAGTATGTGCCCCTACTTTGGTGGGTGATGTTTGTAAATGTATGTGCCTATTGGAAAATTTATAAATAGCATTTTCAAAAAAAGTTTTGGGTAGTCCCCCAGTACTTTAGTGACACCATTAGAGCATCATCATGTGTTAGTAGATCACCCCTGGCAGCCAGCAATATATACAAAAAAGGGTGAGCGAGATACACACATCAAAGTCAATAACTGTCATAAGTGGAAAGAAAGGTAATGAAATAAATAAAAAGAATGCACAGCAAATATAGATAGAAAATGTTATACAGGTGAACTTTTAAAGTACCCTAGGAGTCATTGGCAAATGAAATAAATGATCTGAAAACACAATGTGTTGCACATAGGTTCAAATATGTATGTATATAGTTTTCCACAGACATGATAATGCAGAAAAAGTGGCTCAATACAAACACTTGAAATAGTCATCTAAACATATACAGAAGGAATGGATTATGTATCAGCCTGTCCATATATACTGGAACATTATAGGAACAATTAATAGAAAAGCCTTTAGGCCTCATTCACGCGCGTATTGTACAATATGCAACACATGCAAATAAATGGCTCCATACACATAGCCGCGTATGAAGCCGTATATATTTGCATAGGGATGCGCCCGGGCAGCGTATTGCTGCGTATTTACGCGCACATACGCGTGTTTATGCGTATATATGCACGTACATGCGTACAGTACATAAAAAATTCCATTACGAGTGATGCATTCTGAGATTGCATATAGTGCACACATATACGCATATACGCGTATAAATACGCGCATATACGCAATATACAATTTTGCTCTTGCATTGTGTGTGAATGAGGCCTTAGGGAGTTGCAAAATCTTTGAATGTGGTGAAATGTAATTTGTGCTCAAAGTAAAGATATGGAGAAAAAAAATGTGATTTTTCCTAACACGATCAAACCCAGCATATATTTTGATAGAGTTTTTATTTGTGGTCTTTATGGAATTTAAATTTAGCAAGTCATTCCTCATCATTCAGGCTTGGCAAACATGATCCACATTAGGTCTTTTCTATTAATTACATTTGGTGACCTGACTTATGATTTCCTGATTATTAGATTATATTTCCTGCATGAGAACGTCGCTTCCCTTCTTGAGGCGGCTCTGCTGTAATTGGTTTAGCAGCCAGTACCACCCGTTTGACATTGCCAGTAATTCCCAGGCGTGTCCTGGCAGGCTTTGTTTCAGTACTGATAGAACTGCTGTCCTTATGTTTTAACTATTGGCATGCCAGCTGCATTCATCTTTTATGTACAAGATGTACAGAAGAAGAAGTTCCTCGTTTTATTTAGAATATGTAACGCGTTTCCTATCTAACCTTTATGTTGTTAATACCATTAAAAGACACATACAGGTTTCTACTGGCCAGGTTTGCAAAATACTAGACAGTGGTAACCCTGTTTTGACAAAGTGTATTATTAGAAGTACTATTTATTTATCTAAATTAGTATTCTAATATATCAAAGTTGATCTTACTTTTTTGTATTTTCTAGGTCATTAAAAAGGATACTGGATTTTGGCGAGACTTTGGGTTTGGAATGACTTGTCAGTATCGTTCAGATTTCATTAATATAGGTAAGATGAAAGCATTGCTCACTACGGTCACCTGCTAGTATTAATAATTATACTACTGTATATTGTATAAATCTTACTGGGGCACATATTGAGTAATACACAGACTGGAATGCTTTCTTTTTCTAGAGAAAATGCTGTCGCAGGCATCATCCATTGCTGGATATGTAACCAAAATTCTTGGCATTTGGTTATGTGATTTCTGTTAAAAATGAGAATTAGTGTTTAGGTTGGGTAAAGCACCATTACAGCAAATATCACATGACCAAATACATACCTCCCAACTTTAGAACTTGAAAAAGAGGGACACTTGATGGAGAAGGGGACATGCAGTTCATAGAGGGTGAAAAGGCATTATATTAGGCTGAATATTGGGTGAGGCTTAATAGGGTCTACACTCAGTATTACACCACAAATGTAAAGCACGTTCCTTGTATTCCCAAAATACTCCTTAATTACAGAGGCACATAATTTGTAAATTAAACTTTTCCATTACACATGCCAGATAGTAACATTGTTCGGCTCACTTCACTTCTGATCGGTCATTCACTCGGCTGCCCTCGGCAGCTTTGTGAATAGACCCCTTTGTCTGATCCTACCTTAAAGAGGAACTTCATTAAAATAGTTTGTAACTACATCGCAACCAGTACCTGTTGAGACAATAAACACTGTGGTCAGGAGTATGCAAGGTACACTACAGCTTGCAGAGTGCAGCAGTCAGAATTGTATAACATTATATAATATAAATCACAGCATATGCAGCAGTCAGTAGTATGTAATGTAGCTTATAGCATGCATTATAGTATGTAATGTAGCTTATAGCATGCATGAATCAGGAGTAGAACACACAGCACAGAACACAAAGTACAAAGGTCATCTAGTCTTGCCTGCTGGTCAGCGGAAGGCAAAAAATGCCATGTCATTTGCAATCAATGGATGGAAAAAACACAAAGGTCTGGAAGGGAATGTGGAAGGTCAGTGTCAAAGAATTCCCCATCGTTAATGCTAGTGAGAGGAAGAATCCCCCTCCCAGTATCTGCATCAATGGGAGGAAGAATCCCCCTTCCAAGGCACTAGTGGTCAATAAATTAACCCCACTTTCCTTCTTTAGAGACATTGGCGGTCAGTGAAGACCCAGCCACACCAGAACAAATATCTCATTCTCCACCAAGTAAAAATCCCATATCCAGCAAAAGCTACCCCAGCACAAGCAAAAATCCACACAACACAAATCTCTAGAAAAAGATTTTATTCAAACTAAACTTGTCCTTTAAGGGGTTGTAAATTAGAATATAAAATAATGAAAATACAAATTATTAGTATAATAATAATTTTTTTTTTTTTGCAGGTGGTTTTGATTTAGACATCAAGGGTTGGGGAGGTGAAGATGTTCACCTATACCGCAAATACCTTCATAGCAACCTCATTGTGATCAGGACGCCTGTTAGAGGTCTTTTCCACCTCTGGCACGAGAAGCGCTGTGTGGATGAGCTGACTTCAGAGCAATACAAAATGTGTATGCAGTCGAAGGCCATGAATGAGGCTTCTCATGGACAGCTTGGAATGCTGGTCTTCAGACATGAGATTGAAGCGCATCTGCGCAAACAGAAGCAGAAATCCAGTGTGAAGAAATCTTGACACTTTCAAAATACACCGTATTTATTACTATTCTATCCCAAGTATATATGACAAAGCGTGAACACGAGTGTTCAATAAGATGGAGAACAAAGGATGCGTGTGGTTGAAATGAAGGTCTATTTTAATGAAGTTTCAAGATGATGTGGAAGTTTAAAATCTACCTGGTAGCTTAAAGAAACCAGTTAATTTATTGTAAAAAAAATTATCACCAATGATCTATTTATTGCGAACATTGTTGTTGCAAAGGAATACAAGAATGTACACAGCTTTTAGGTTTTATTTCATTGGCATATATGTGCACTAAAATTGAGGCACTACAGTGTATGTGCCACAGAAAGGTGTAACGGCAAGTATAATATGAAATGCAGAGCAATGGTGGAAATATACAACTTTTCTACTGAGCAAGGAAAGCTTCTGATTATATTTTTGTTGACAATGCAATTTTTGTGAAACCTAACAACGTGCTTTGAATGTACAGTAGCTTTCAGAGATAGCCTTACTCCAATATGATTAACCTCAGTATTTTGCAGCTGCCAAAAAAAAACAAGCCATAGGAGTGAAATGTCTGTGAAAGTTAAGCCCGACTTCATGTGTAGTTTTGTATTTGTACAGAAGGGTTAGAATCTATGACAAGTTTTTGCTGTCTGTGTGCTCACTAGGGAGCATTCTGTGTCTCCACCACAGGACATGAGGGGAATGGGGGGAATCTCCATTTGGGGACACAAGAGCAGTGAAGGCTTGACTGCAGATCTCTCCATCCACACTCTTTCTAACAAAAAAAAAAAGCTTTGGCTAGAGTTGAGTTTAAGCAACATGTATATCAAATGTTCAAAATGGTTATAAGGCAGCTGTGTCCTATCCAAGTGCATAGTTGTTGGGTTTCCCCTATTGTGTTATCTATATTGTAATTAAATGATGAACACCAACAATGAAAGCACAAATTAGTGTATTGATAGTGTTAAATAAGTAATATGTACTGAAAAACTTCAACAAAAGTGTTTAGCACAGAAGAGGAGTCCAGCTCCTCTTCCCCTACTGGCGCTATCACTGGCAGTTAGCAGCTCTCAAAAAGAGCCCATAATTGCTTTATATTACACAGCAAGAGTGGCTGTCAAAATGCAGCCAATTCCCGTGTAAAATGACACTTGCAGGTAGTCTGCAAGTGTCTTTGAGTAAATATGATAAATCAGTGTATTATTTTATTCTATTTACTATTTCATCCACATCAAGATCAAAGGTGTGACCTTTGAAATGAAATAGTAAATACAATCACGTCATTTAAGGAAACCCTACAAAATTAAAAAAGTACTTTAAATAAATGTATCCCTATTTAACCCCTTATTAACCCTTATCCCCGAGCCAGACTCGGGAATACCGCCAGGGAGGTTAAACCTAATGAACTCCTTCTTCCACTTTTTCCCCTTAGCAATTATTTTTGGGCTTTTTCCTTTGTGCAATTCTTTTTTTTTACCGTTTTTATTTGATTTCGTTTTGTTTGTTTACTATTTTTCAGTGTTGCAGAACAAGAAAATGTGCAACATTTAAAAACCAACTTTGTCATGCTTTCTGCCAGAAACCTAATTTTAGTATTATATTAAACAGTACAAATTATAGAATGAGATTTTATTTATAGTAAAACTAATTTTATTTTAAATACTGGTCAAAACAGGAATAAAAACCAAATGTTTTTCAATTCTCTTATATTTTTATCTACAGATTCCATAGAAAATAAAATTGCAAAACAATATTGCCAAAAAAAAGCAACCACCCCCCTCCCCAAAAACAATGTATGCTTTACTTTGTTATCTTAAATAATGACAAAGTTATCGTTAAACAAATAGGCCTATATAGGAAAGGTACAAGCGCTGAAGTAGTTAAATACTATTTTGCAAATTTCATTGCCAGTCTCTCTTTTTTAAAAAAAAAAGCTTAACTGACCCGCGCTTCATTGAATGTCTTCAATTTGCAAAGAAAGAAAATAAATTTTAAAAAAGCTTCATTGCAAAAATATCAATTATATTTTTCATTTAAATGCCAGTTTATTACTGGTTAGATCAGTTGAAACTTTCAAATGCAGTTTTACAGGCAGCTAAAAAGACAAATGTTTTACTGTGCTGTTATGTAGAATATGCCCTTTGTTCTCTGTCAATGCCCAAACTCCAGGAAGAAGCACGTCCTATTATTATAAGGCTATTATTACTTATCTTCAAAATCACTGGGTCTTATTTTTCAAAAGACTCTCGTCTTTGAAACTGTGAATGCCTGACTGATGGTAATGGCAGATAGAGAAGGATAAACCTCCTATGTACACTTTATGGAAAGTGCACTCTAAATGTTAACCAAGTCCGTAGGAGCTAATACACATTACTGGGATTTAAAAGGAAGTAATTTAAAGAAGGCTGATACCAAAACTATTATGTTATTTGTAGGTGAAGGTTAATATTACAGCACTATTACTAGCCAATGTAGCAAGGATCCCACCAATAACTGGTTGATTTTTAACAGGTCTATTCACTAAAGAGTGAAGGGTTTGGGGAAAGCAGAAGAAGTGAACAATCTAGGCCAAAATAGCTGATTTGGAATAATTCTCCAATTCAGCTCCCGTTCCAGTTTGCCTTCTCCAAACTCTTCACCCTTTTGTGAATAGCCCTGTTAGTGAATGTTGAAGCTTCCTTCAAAGTGCCAGTATGTACTGCCTTTTAAGAGGAATATAATGGGTTTTGGTCAACTCCATTTTTTTTTATGTTTACAACTTTTTGAAATATTTTAAGTAATTGTATTTTTTTATTTACCTTGTATACAGAGTGCATGACATTCAGTTTTCTTATTATGCTGGGCTTTCTACTAAGAAACTCCAGCAATATCTGCATGCTGGTTAGGAGTCATTGTATAAATGACTAAACAGAATTGTTCTTTTTTTTGCTAGGTTAAAGGAAAAGGTATATACCTCTCCTCATATCTATACAGCATTATGCATAATCTGATATTTCCTGCATTTTGTTTTATAGTATAGGAGTGGGGGAAAAAAACTATGAAAAAGCTGTTGATCTTGTTTAGAGCTTTTGATCTGAGAGATCTTCTGTTAGCTGCAGTTGGTGAATATAAAATATTTATAACATTTCCCATTTACCTAATTTAAACATATGTTTTTAACACTGAACAGTACTATATATAAGCACTATGCATTGACTTTAAATTGGATGAATTCAAAGCATATGACAGTGGAGAACGCTATAATGTTGACAAAGACACCATTTATTTCTTAGCAAAATTTATTGTTTATAATATAAAGGATAATGTAACTTCTTTCCAGCATTATGCTCCAACCAAAAGGAAAGTAAAGCTTTACATTTAATCGCATGCAGCTTGGAATAATAATGTGTGCAGTTGATAACATTAGATGTATTTCTGGCACATAACATGAAAAATAATCCCTGATGATTTGCAATACATAACATCTAGAGTTTCCTTAATACAGATTTTCATTTATTTTTTTTGGACTAGGCCCTTATTTTTTCCATAAGGTGATTTACCCACATCATTCCACTCTAAATGACAATTTAATTAAAGCGATCAACGTTCTGTAGGTTTTGCATCTCCATTCGTTTGTTGTTATAGCACAATGCAAGAGAACCAAGAGAACAAGGAACATCCTTCCACCTAGATTTACAAAGTGTTGATCACGCTGTCCAACAGGCTTCTCTTACCTCCTTGCTGCAGTTGTTGCAAGTCCTCTTGCTGCAGCGTTATGGGTCTCCTATCATAGACATATTTTAGCTCTGTTAATTATTTTATTATCAGAGGTTGAATGATAAGAGCAGGAAGGGAAGAATTCCTTTCTTGACAGTGTGGACAGGGATCAGGTTGGAGATACAGGGAGAATTGGGGGATGAATATCTTTGGTTTCTGTTGTACAAGGGGTCTGTTGCTAGATACCTAGTGTAATATTTCCCCTATTTAACCACTGTTACAATATGGAGGACTTCTTGTATTTTCACTATACTTTTACAACAATCAAAAGTGTATTTTCATTACTGGAGCCTGTAGGTACAGAACTTTTGACATTCTGTTTTCCAGGTCCTGAGCTGGCTGAAAATATTGTGACAATAAGGTTGATCTACTAAAGGCAAACATGCTGTTCACTTTGCAAGGGAATTTGCAGCTTGCAGGGGAAGTTTCCACTTAGCTCGGTGAATGAGGTTCTGCTGACTTCCATCATCCAATCATGTGCAAGCAAACATACAGTTTTTTTTCTTTTCCTTGCATGATTGGATATTCTTTGCAAAGTCAAATATCACCAACGTAACCAAGCTAAAGTAAACGTCCCCTGCAATGTGCAAGTTCCCTTGCAAAGTGAACAGCCTATTTGCCTTTAGTAAACCAACCCCAATGTGTAAATAACCTTATACAAGATGTTAATTAGTTCTGATACAAACAAACTTAGTCAGTACCTATGCAGGGTAAAGCCACCTCCTTTCCTCTGCCACCTATAGGCACGTGCCTACAGGTACATCCATCCCTAATGACAACCGTTTTCTTTACAATGCACAAAAATGGATTTATGTTGCTTTTTATGAAAATGAATATATATTTATCCTTTAAAGTCAAACTCTGGGCCAGAGGACAGTTTCAACTATATAATTAGTAGTGAGTATTAGACAGGAGAGTTGGGGAGAGTCAGCATTAGACAGACCAGGTCTGGTCATCAAGGCTGCCTCCAACGTCCTCAAAAGAACTTTCTTCACTCACCTGATTATTACAGCTCCTGTTGTACTTCTGGGCCACTCGGGAAGCAGGCGCTGTGGGTCTCATAGGCTTCAGAGCTCTGGTCACATTCTCCTCCTGACCAATCTCAAAGCAAAGGGCCCCAGGCTTTATTGTATAATTTGCCAGGAGGTGAGGGACAGGGGGATGCTACTGCAGAGGTCTATGGGACCCACATCACCTGCCTCCCGAGTGGGATATTATATATTTGAAACGGCCCTCCTGTTCAGAGTTTGGCTTCAATGCACCACTGTAATACTATTATTTTCAAAGTGCATACCTTTATAGGGAAATATAATTTAAATTAGAATTCAAGCAGAATAGTGCAATATTTTCTTCACTCATTTATTTAGTTAAATATCATTAAAATGCTTACACATAAAACAAATGGAAATTCCATACAGACAGCACAACTGAAACACATATGTACAAATTGCTTTTAGTAATCCTGTTCAGCCAGTCTGGTGATTCACACAGCTCTTCAAGATTGTACATCTAGTGACATAACACATTTTCTTTTTCAGCTTTAATACTGCATTTGGCATCTGTGTGCTCCTTGGACAATAAATAAACATTGCTCACTGTCCAGTAAACAGACAGATAACACAGAATGCTGAACTTGGAAATAGTTGTTTCACTTGACTGGCTGTGTAGTGGTGACATCTGAATCAAAAGACAGCAGAACAGGATTACAAATCCTTTTGGTGTATGTTGTTAATCGGGCCTTTGCTTAAGCACTGCTTCTTTAATAGAGGAGCACTTAAAATGTTTAAAGCTGAACTCCTTGCAAAATAAATAACCCCCTCCCTTTAAAAGCATAAAAAAAATTGCACTTACATGACAACTATATGAAGATAATTCAAGTTTTATTCCCTGTGACATCATCACAGGGCTACCTTCTAAATCCCCACAGCAGCAGTGAGTGGGAGGAGTCAGCAAGTTTCTCTTTTCATGTGGGTACACCCTGCCAGATTACTGCTACAGCTATTGTGAGTGGTGCCCTATCATCACTGCCATCCCTCAAACGCTCAGAGAAGTAACTGTCAGCTAAAAAAATGCAGACTCTGTTTTCTGTCAGATTCTTATGTCAGTTTGCAGCAGCCAGCTACAGTCTCTGCCAATTCTGTCAGGGCAGCACAGTAGCGATTTGACAGAAACAGAGTCTGTATTTAAAGCTGGCTTTACACCTTAAGGTTATTCTTGCTCATCCCTATGAGCTGAATGATAAAATCCCCTTGATTCCCATATCCATGCTAAAGAATCTGGATGGAGGCATCTTCCATGTCAGCTATTGGGGGCACCAGCTGCCAGAATACCTGACCAGTAACTTCATATACTTGGCAGAAGTTACTATTCAGCTGACAATATTTTACCTGGCTCCTCCAACAAAGGTCAATTGAAAAATCAACTTTTGTAGAGCCTGTTGGTGGTACCAGCAGGGCCATCCAGGATCCCTTTTTTTGGGCCATTTCATCAGGAAATGGCCAAAGTTTGTTCCCTGTATGGCCAACTTAAGTCAGATAAAACAGTTTGCCTGTGTCCCCGTACACACCTGACCATCCAAGGCAATGGAAAGATAAATGCAGAGGGTCAGGTGGGGTGGAGTTGTGACAAATGGGCAGTGCTGATTGGGGAGAGGCTGTTTGAACCCCAATCTCACCCGATGCTCATATCTGCCCGTTACTTGCAGTGCTAACATCAGCTACAGGAGTGAAAGTATTGTGACCGGCTGGGACTGTTCATAGTGACTGCAACCGATTATTACACTGCCTTTCCAAAAAAAGTAACACGCCCTAATATTTCGTTGGACCTCCTTTAGCTTTAATTACAGCACACATTCACCATGGCATAATTTAAGCTCCTGCAATGTCACAACATTTATTTTTGTCCAGAGTTGCATTCATTTTTCAACAAGATCATGTAGTGATGACGGTAGAGTGGGACCACTGCATAAAGTCTTCTCCTCTTCTCCAGCACATCCCAAAGATTCTCCATTGGGTTCATGTCTGGACTCTGTGGTGGTCAATCCATGTGTGAAAATGATGTCTCATGATCCCTGAACCACTCTTCCATGATTTGAGCCTGATGAATCCTTTGATGGAAAAAAACCTGGTCATTGAAAATATTTAACTTAACGTTAGTGAACCTAGGCTAATTATCCAATGGAAGGCTCTGATCTATTTGCTTAGCTAAATCCAGGTAGTAACTTTTTTTTTTTGGACTGGCAGTGTACATTTAAGGGAGCACAGGAACAATTAAAGCTAAAAAAGGATCTAACCAGCAATAGGAATTCCATATGACTGACTAATACTTTTTTTTCTACTTCCTAGAGTTCAGCCTTAACAATGAAGGGGAATGGTAAATAGTTTTTTTTTTACATTTCCCGAAAAAGTAGCAGATACAGATGTACATTGAGCAAATGTACTGCTATCGCTAAGAAATACTGCCATCTCCCGCGCTTTCTAGACAACTTCCGTCTGTAAAGTCTTGTAGACCGTAAATGATCTTGAGCAAGTGATTTTCCTTGGTAATATCATGTTACTTTTAAATGGCTTCAATCACAGTAAATGACATTGTAATGATAACATTCCAGTATTACTGCATGTACTCATTAGTATTCAGTCATTTTAATATGGCACAGAAACATAAGTATGTTTAATGCAGATTTATTCTACTGGATGCTGGAATCGACAAGGTATATGGACATTGAAAAGTTAGCCTACAGTTAGATTAACATAATCAAATAATTAAATCTATAATATAAATGATTGTTAAAAGCCAATTTTTCATGAACATTTTTTAGAACCGGATTGGCCATGTATACTCTAGCCACAGTCAGCACTAGCCACAGTCTGGGTTTTCCCTGTCTTTGCAGATGCACACTAGTGACTTGACTTGTTGGAGTGGTCTGTAATCATCATGAGCAAATCAGCATCATCGGATATCCTAGACAAATACATGGCAAATAAATTGTGACTCAATCTAAAAGGTTTTTGGTTGATTTGAATGAACTGGGCATGTTTACATCATTTTTAGTGAGGTTTTCTAGTTATGTAATATATTTCCAATATAAATTAGAGCCATTGAGTTCCTCTAATCATTTGTATATATAGGAAAGCATTTTCAAGTGCCTGGGTATAGTGGCAGTGTATGCAATGTACCTCTGTCTATGAATCTATCTATCTAGCTATCTATCTATGGGCAACAGAAAGGGTTCCTTCAGTGTTTTTTAAATAAGTTAGGACACTTTTCACACAAAATAAATAATTTAGATGAGCCTATTTTAAGAATTAGAGCAGAACTCATTCACTTTCTGTACTCCAAACCCACATTTTACCTTGTACAAATAGTGGTGTACATAACCTGTGCAGAGATCAGATCTGTGGGTGGGACCCAGCAGGACCACCCGCTACAAACTGTAGAAAACTACAGGAGGGGGGCGGATACAAGACCAGTCACTCTTTACAAGGAGAAAAAGCAGCAGTGATTGGTCTTTATTACAGGGAACTCCTGCACAAAGGCAAAGGGCAAGAGTTGTTTCATGCTGGATTACTGCACATATCTGAAAGACATGCACAAAAGATACCATGCAAGTCAAGTACAAATACACATGACTCTTGTATTCGCTTAACCCAGATTTCAGCTTTAACTCACCACTGCCATAGTTGTAGTGATATTTGATAACTGACTTGATATTGTTGTGCTAAGGGTACTAAAACACCATTTGATTAATTCACACACCAGAATACGGATCCTTTTTTTGTATAAGCAAGTTCTTTTTACCCGAGTCCAATGAGATTTGAAAACTGCAGTAACATGGCTGAAAATAAAGGTCCTTATTCTTGTGTAAAACTTTGTAAATATAGCATTGAAAGTGTTTTATTATATCTGTTCAATAAATGCAAAAAAATCTCTTGATCCTGCCAGAAATCAGTTCTCTCTCTCTGACTACAGAATACCTCCACCTTATGTTATGGAGAGGGGTTGGTTTCTGTAGTTCTGCCTAGGGTGACAACACTTCTCCATAGATAGTGTGGTGAAGAAACACGTTTTTACCCTAAGGCAGGAAGTGTGTTACTGGCAGGATCACCAGGTGAAAATAAAGGGAACAATCCTGAAAGGGTAAAAAAGAAACCTAATGCAGCCACCCTATTTTAGGACTGGTAAGCTGTAATATATTACATTTTTGTTGCTGGATTTTGATATGCTTTAAATTGTAGGAAGAGTTAAAAATGTAAGAAAACAACAGAGGGTTTTTGCTATGCGGCTGGAGCATTACTTTGATTTTGATGTGCACATCATACATCCTTTAAATTCCCAATTTATTAAGGCAAAAGAAATGCAAATGCAGCAACTACTTCTGAGAAAAATGAAAGCTGAAAGCTAGCTAGTGACCATAGGTAACTGCATGTTACATTTTGTTTTATTCTATAACCCCCAAACAGTCAACTTCAGCTGGAATCTGAGGGAATGAAAATAGATACCACTAAGCCCCATTTGTAATAAGATTTATAATTGCAATCATTAGACTGGCACCTGGTTTAAAACAAAACACAGTCTTTTTCTATGTAACAAAGGCTGTTTTATCTTTGTCCCCAACAAGGTCCCTTTGTTTCAAAAGTATTATATGAATAGTCTTTTTTTCTTGAATGCTTTTATGTTGCTTTCTTTTTGACATTATATATATATATATATATATATATTTTATTTTTATTTTTTAAAAAAATGCCACAGTGCTCAAGTGCAAAATACTAAAATTTAAACGCATGGTGCATGACTAGGTTTGAGTTTGTCTGTTATGACAGTGCAAACTCCACAAAGCTACATATCAGCCTTGGCTTTAGAATGTGAGAACCCATGAGCTGACAGCGTAAGCTCCAATGGCACAGAAAATTGTGAGGAACTGTTTAATGGTGTCTGCAAAGTGCTGTGAACTATGTGACCACCTTATAGTATTTGTGAAAGTATTTATGCTCCTAAAGCCTACAGTGATTCATAAGTTAGCTATATACTGAGCGAATTTTGTTTCGTTTTGGATGAACCGTCTGAAATTCGCTTAGTGGGTGGCCTTGGATCTGCCAGCTTCAACTCAACATGCTTCAATTTAAAAATCATATTTTCCAGGTGGAAAATTGTCAGCCAAACAGCATCTGTGTTCAGTCATATACAGGCACTGTTCAGGTATTTTGACAGCCAGCAGGAAATACAATAGCCGCAGAGGGAGATTTCTGCATCCCCACTAAACAGAGCCAAAAAAACTCCACAACAACAACAAAAAAAGAGATTAGTGTTTACCCAGCTTCACATTCATTTCATTCATCCACCGACATAGAAAAAAAATAAAAGCAGCAATAAATTGTTCTATAGCCCCTTATCAATGAACTGCTGAGAATGACTCTTATTTTATTAGTTCAGTGTGAGACTGCTCATCAAAAAAAGCTGTTGTGTCAGTAATAGCGAAGTAAGGCATCATACACATGAATGATCCCTAAAACAAGATATACAAAATATCTTCCAGTAACCCATGTGGCCTTGCTTTGTTCTATAAATCTCTGCTATTTTGGAAAGATAAGTTGACAATGAATTACAGCATGACTGTTTTTGCCAAGGATCTTATTTATTTAAATAAAAAGTTGAACATGAGTAAATGGATAGTAGTGTAAATCATATAATTTTTTAGAAAGACATAGCAGAGATGAGTTCCTGCTTCCCATGGCTCTGATAATCGTTCATGATCTGGAACAGGTCACTCTTCTAGATCTAGTGCAGTGTGCTTAAGATCCAGCTGTGTAACATGTAGGTATGGTGTGTGGCTGGATTGGTTTTATAGAGGCTATCCTGTCCACCATAGCTCTGCATAACCAGATGTCCTGCATTTGGCCATCAATTCATCCTGAACCTGTACAAGAACCTTACACTTATTTTAAACACAATAAGGTCGCCAATGCAGCATCAAGTAACCGGTCTATTCCATGTTGGGTTTATTCCTTGTTTGTCCTGACTATATTGACAATTATATTCATTTATATGCTTTTGTGCTATGCGTATTGTTCTGTTTATTGAAACGCTTATTCAGTTCTCTAATTGTAGCCTGATCTACTCAACTAGAACCAATGGACTCCCATCATTTGAAATCCTTTGGGGTTCATTCACATCAGGGTGCACATGTTAAGGGGAGCATAATGCATGCTGGTGCTCAGCTCGCTTCATTTCAAATTTTATTTAACTTTGTACGCAGCAGTGCACCAGAAGATGCTGTGCAAAAATTCAACCTGTCCAACTTTTTTTCAGCACCCACCAACACAGAGAATTGGTGTGAACTGACACAATAGAACATAAGGAAAATTACCTTGTCTATGCATTGTGACTGCATTGGTTAATACTGCCCAATGCAGCCCAATGGGGCTGGTGTGAATGAGCCCTTACGTCTTTTTCTAGTGGACTGTTTTGGTTTCTATGGGCAGTAGCTCTAGTGTTCCGGTGCTACAATGTTTTTTTCATGTGCTGTTCCTGTTTTTATTGCAATAAATGTTCTTATATTCTGACAGTTCTTTGTAGATAAATCAGAGTTGATCTCTCATTGCAGCTGATACGCTTTAAGGTTTATAATCACAGCCTTAGTATGGCTAATTCTAAATGTACCTCTGTCTGTCATATATACTATACATGTCCTAAAAAAATGAGGCAGCCCCCAGGCTGAGGCTCAATAATTGTTCTAAGACACGAGGATAGCAATTGCCCCTTTTATTGCCATACCAAAGTGTGAACTGCTAACTAAACATGGCACATTGTCTGGCAGAAGCTTATTAAGGGGCATATGGGGCTGCCAGTGGTTAACTACCTACACAAAAATGAGAGGCCCTTGCTTTTTTATTCTTAAATAACTGTACAGACTTGTAAAATAGAGACAGAAATATATATATATATATTTTTATGAATGATTCAGTCACTGCTACAATTTTATGACTGCACTCTGTTTTGCCTATATGAAATAAAGTGCTGTAATGCAGAGTTGCAATATATTCTTTTAAACAGAATTACATACAATGAAAGCTTTATATATTCCATGTTGATAGCTAAAAGATTTGCTTTAATTGTGTATGAATAATTTATTCCCCCCAAAAAACGGGGCAGAAGTTCTTGGCTGTATGTTTGAATGCTCTTTGTTTAAGAATCGGTTATTATGTCCTACGTGAGGCTTTACTGGGAATGACCCAGTGCCGCTGTTTGTAATTTATACTTAATATGACTTTCATTTAACCAAATAAATATGTTTTATTTGACTTAAGATCGTGTTCTGTGTCAGTCTTATACAGGAGATTCAGTTAGCAGGGGGATGACTTTAGGATAGAACTATGCAAGAGATTTTTAGTCACCCACTAAACATATGGATCAAATGGTTCCCTATGGCATTAGTTACACTGCAGTAGAAATCCAGTTGCACATAACTGGATCATTATGCAATCATGAGAGATTAATCATCTCTACGTGGTACTTTGTAGTTTAGCAATCCATTTCTGCTCCTAATGATTTAAGAGGACCTTGAAAAGCACCCTCCCAATGCCGAGGGCATGTGGCCTTGTATGGCGCAGGGAGGGGTGCGTGCTCATCCCCCCCCTTTTCCAGGCCTGTGCTCAGATTAAGGGTCTGGTTGGAAATTTTAGGGGGACCCCACTTTTCCCCCCTCTATTTTTGGGGAGTGGGGTTCCTTTTTAAAATTCCCATCAGATCTAAAGGGCCTTAGCAGCATTCACCTATTTACTCACTACCGTCTCATAGGCCCTATGAGAATAGGGGTGAACAGCGCTTGTGAACCGCCGGAGGTTCGGCTCAGCCGATCCAGATGTTGGGTCGGCTAGGTCGAACAGGTTCTTCAATTTGTCTAAGCCGAACATGCTGAGCATGTTTGGCTAAACCGAAGGGAGGCAAAGCCAGCTGCACTCGGCTGACGTGACTAGCCGAACAGCGTTCAGCTCCCTTCACTTCAGCTCAGTTATTCACTCGGCTGCCTTCGACAGCTTAGTGGATAACCAGCTAAATCTTGTTGGAAGAGCTGTGAGAGGCACAGTGCCTTAGATTATTTTACACTGCAGATGTACATTTATTGGGCTGAAGGCACAGGACGTGCACTGATATTTTTCAGGAGGAATGCAAGCCATAAGATATCTAGCACTTACTCCCTAGGTATAGATAGGCCCTTCTGCTGCCCCCTAGTGTTGGCCCATCCTAAATGGACATGAAACTCACTAACATGCTAGTTGCATAAAGTGGGCTTTATTTTAAAGGAAAGCCCTGCAATGAAAGTTTAGTGCATACAATAGCAACAATAACAGTGTTAAATATAATACTAAACACATGCATAAAATTATCAACAAAAAATTGGAAGCAATACAGTAAAATAAGTGGCACTAAATAGAACTCCAGGGGAGACAACAGTCTCCCCTGGAGTTCTACAGTTTTAGGGATCCAACTAAACCACTGGCTAGTGAAGGCTCTTTTATTCAGTCTGCTGTGTGCCCTTAAATATTTGTCTCACTTGCAACATGAGAGTATTTGTAATCCAAGGGAACTTCCCAAAGTGTTCTGGCCAGACTCTACTAAGGGGCTTCCCTCTTAAGCCTGTGCCTTCTCCTTCTGTGGAGTCCTTAGCACAAGTCCCAGACAGGTTTTATGAGGTACTTTCCCCTGCTTGTGAAATACAGCACAGTCACTCCAATCTCTGTACTTGGCAACTCTCCCTTACAGACATCTTCCTCTGCACATAGTTCACTGTGGCACTGCAATACATTTTGCAATCTGTCTCTCTCTCTCTGCACCCCTGCTCCCAGCTCACCTGGGGTTACGATGGGTAGGGCTCAAATCCCATTCAGCAAATCCTCATCTGACACTCCAACGACAAAATGGCCATCCATCCTATATTGAGGACACTTTTTTTTCCCTCATACCTGGTGCCAGTTGGAGGGGTTAAAGTCTGGCTGGGCTACAGGTAATTTTTTCATAGTAATGCTTAAGCACAATTAACATTTCTAGATGTTCCCCTCTTGAACCCTTTTTGAGTTCACTTCCATTTTATGGTGTAAGCCACCCTGAAATGATTTTAAGGCAATGGAGCAAGGTTTTATCCTCCTCTCCGCTGTCTTATTCCAGATTTTTAGAAATGCATCATGGAAACCATTCTTCCTCCTCCAGAACTATAGTGACAGCCAGGCTGTGCTGAGAACAAAAATGAATAGTTGCTCTTTTCAACCAGCTTGTGCTTGCCAACATTCATGTTGACACACACACACACACACACACATATATAAATAAATATATAAAACACATGATATACATATTAAATATACAGTATATGTTCATGCTCATATAAACACTGTATAAGTCTGAAAATAGTCTATAGTTGTGGTACAGGCTTGTGCAGGAACATATGTCATTCACTTTTAAGTACAGTCCTTGTCTAACGTAACATTTCATACTGCGTTATTGTCAAAACGAAGCCTGCTGCTTGAAGACAATTATTCTAAGATGACAAAATTATTGAAACTAGACAGTCATGCTGCACGAAAGTGACACCAGCATTGGGGGAAGAATCAGAGATAAAACACAATATTGCTGCTGAAATCTCCTACAGATATGTGAAGCACAGCACAGAGTGATTAAATCCACCAGGCGAGGATTAAATAGATAAGAACTTTTTTTTCACTTTGCTGCAGCTAAAGTTACAGAGCAGATGACAAAAAAAGCCTGGAGGCTTAACTGAAGGAAGCCTGGGCAAATCATTGCATAGATTCCATGGATCAAGGATGGGTTTGATGTACAGTATCAAGAGAAGGGCTTTGACATGGAATTCATCATCACATTATCATAGAGCAGTATCATGGCATTTTCCGATCAACCCCTTTATGGCCGAGCTCCACATTCCTATTCCTTTGTTTTATTTTGAGTTTTCTCCACGTCACAAAAATCAGCTATGATCAGCAATGTGTTGACCTTTCATAGAGAGGGTCAGAATGAATGATTTCAGGCTGAATATATTACAAGAGTCAGCTGCAGAATAAAATGACCTGATAGACAAAGACAAAAACACAAAGTGGCAATCAAGCTTTCAAAAGGGTGTGGATTCAAGCTAATCCAATTAGTGAATCAGTCTAAACCAAAAACCCATATATATGTTTGAAGCCAATTGTTGGCCGGATTTGTGGGAGGAGCCCCACACATTTAAACCCCCCTTTTCCCCTATTCACCTGACAGGACGTTCACTCCTGGGTCGGAAGAGGTTCTTGAGGTACCAGAGTTTTCTCGTACCTCTTCTCTCTTTGATATTTATCCTATCGTGACGGCAGCCACAGTTTGGGGACCTCTGTGGTCGGGTCAAATGGTGACATTTCTCACAGATAACCAGGCAACTTCAGATATCATCCATAAAGGGAGATTCAAGTCATCAATCACTATTTCCTTCTTGAGGAGGCTGGTATGGTTGTCTCTACAGCATAGTTTCAATATTGCATGTCCGTTCATCCCCGGGAGGGTTAATACTGCAGCTGATGCACTGTCATGGTTAAATTTTCCCCTTTTCCTCCAACAGCATCCAGAGGCAGACGACACCCCAACACCAGTGCCGCCTCTTTCCCTGCTGACACTGGACTGACTGCTCATTGGGCCACCACTTGCCACATAATTCGTTATCTGAGAACACCAGAAGGGCTTACTCCTCGGCTTGGCATAGGTTCCTGGAGTTTCAGAAGAAGTACCTAAGACTGGACACAGGCAACATTAAGTACATTCTGTCATTTGTTGCTTTTTGTCACTCCAACATTGGTCTGTCACCATCAAGCTATACCTGGCGGGCGTTCAACATCACATGTCTCTCCTGGATACTGATAGGCCATCCCTTTTTTCAGCTCATCTGATTAGGGCCACACTCAGGGGAATCCAGAAGTGGCAGTCAGGGCCGAGACTCACTCGCCTTCCCATTACAGTGGACATATTCTGGGATCTTGACCTGATTCTGTCTCGGACACCTTTTGGTGAACTGCCCAGCTTGATCTAGAGAGCAGCAATCTATCTAGCCTTCTACAGGTTTCTTAGGCCCGGGGAGTTCACGGTTACCAGACCACCAGGTCACGCTCTTGCCAGGAGACAGCTGGTTCATCACCCCTCTTTTTTCTCGTTATGACTGGAATATTCTAAGACCCTGCAACCTGGCAAGAGTGTGGAGGTTAAGTACTTTCCCTCTCAGAATGCCTGGTGTCCAGTCAGAATTCTGGATCAGCTACTAGCTGCTCTCGGTCATTCCCCTCCGGACAGTCTCCTGTTGCCTTTTTTGGGAGGACTAGTCAGTTCCACATGTTGTTTCATCAGACATGTCCGCATCCTCCTAGTCAACAAGGGTCTCAACCCTGAACAATATTCAGGGCATTCATTTAGGATAGGTGCAGCATCTGCAGCATCCAGGCAAGGCATACCAGTGCATGTTATCAAGCAGTTGGGCAGGTGACATTTAGGATGTTATGCCAGGTACGTGCCTGATCCTCAGTTGGAAATGGCGCAGGCATTTTCCAAACTTCTGTTGTAATTGTTTTCCTTTATTAAAATCAGTTCCTTTCCTACTGAGTGGGTTTTGCCCCCTTATTTGCATACTGACAATAGTGACCGTGGCACACCTCAGGTCAAGTTTAGGTAGGGTCATCCTCTTCATTTACAGGTACGTATCTGCGTTTTTGTTTTTTTTGACATCTTGTCTACTGGACTAATCTGTCACTGTATGGACAAGAAATTTATGGCCAGCTTTATCGTTGAAGGGTGCTAACCCTAACCTAAATCCTAAACTAAGGCACATTATTCTGCACTGCCAGCATATATTTGCAGACCCCATGCAAACAAACAAAAGAAAAGAAAAAAGACATGGGTTCCCCCCAAAATTTAATACCAGGCCCTTGAAATATGAACCCCATGCAAAAAGTAAATTTGCATGGTGTGTGTCCCCCAATCCATTACTAGACCCTTATCTGAACAGCAGCCTGGCAGGCCAGAAAGGGAGGGAGCATGAACTCCCCCCCTCCCATGAACCATACCAGGCCATATGTCCTCAAGATGGGAGGGACACATTATAGCGCAAGATGGGAGAGAGACACATTATAGCGCAAAATATGTAGGCAAAGGACACACCACCGCCGACAATACGCAAAGAATGATTCGTGGCCGGAACACACTGGATTGCAGAAATCAAGCTGGTGCTGCGTTCTGGGACGGGAGGGGGCGTGGTGGTGCCATTCATGTGTAATTGTGGGTGAAAAAATAGTACATCTGGCATTTTTTCTGATAGAATAGAGGGCATTCCTGTACCCCGCGTTCCGGTGCGAGCGGATCGTACTGTGGGCAGGGCGCGTGTCTGAGGTGCCATTGACATGAATGGCACCACCACATCCCCTCCTGCTCCAGAACACGGCTCGGCTTGATATCTGCCATCTAGTGCATTCTGGCCATGAAATGTGCTGGATATGGTGTGACTGGGCCCTTAAAGGTTAGATAAAAGGTTTAGTACAGTAAAAACACTTCTGATATTTTGTAATTTTTTTTTGACATTTTTAGAAGAGGTTTTTACATCAGACCAATAAGAGGGACAACTGAGGAAAAGAAAGGACAGTGGGATTTGGTTCCAAAAGGGGGACAGTTGGGAGCTATGGAATTAAGATGGCTTTCCTTAAATTAGAATCTTCTGGTGCTCTGAATTTCCTCTGAACTGCTACCAAATTGTATGCTGGTGAGGTTCTATGAGCATAGCTCACAACTTTCTGAGATGAGAAAGAGTGGCACTTTCCACACCCCCAGTCATGCGAACTATTAAGTATTTATATGCTGAAAATGATTGGTTAAACCCAGGATTGTTTTTTCCCACCATTACTTTTCCTTTATATTGGCTTTTAAAAGCGGTAAAACAAGATAATGAAGAGATCAAATTAAGGTTTTAGTGCACAGTAACACATTTAGTAGTTAAATAGAACATTTTTTATCTGTACAACAAATGAAAAACAGGGACAACTGAGGAGGAAAGAGAGACAGGGGTATTTGGTCCAAAATGAGGGCCAGTTGGGAGGTAAGGAATGAGACTGGAGTAAACTCCCTGGAAGTTTTTGTTCTGTTTAGATGCTGAAAGGAGATTTTTAGTACAATGAAATCATTGTTTTCTTATGTACGTCTGCCACCTAGTGGAGGACGTACAAAAACACATTTTGGATGGAAACATCTTTCAAATGTGTACACAGTTTTGTTAGATTGTTTAAAGAAAGGAGGGATTTTGCTAAATTCCACAGAAAAGGAAATCTGAACTGAGAAACATATGGAGCATGCCATTGCTGCCCTCCTGAAAACTCTAGTTGCCTTGATATCTCTGACTTAAATACTTTGAGACACCCGCTGACAGCAAGCATGCCAAGCAGGTTAAAGTGAAGTCAGAAGTACTACTAAGCTGAATACCGTATATACTCGAGTATAAGCCGTCCCGAATATAAGCCGAGGTACCTAATTTTAGCAAAAAAAACTGGGAAAAAGTATTGACCCGAATATAAGCCGAGGGTGGGAAATGAGGCAGCTACTGGTAGATAGATACCAATAAAATTACATTAATATTTATTTAAAAGAAAAATAACCTAGCTCTGTAAGTGGAAAAGGGGGTACAGGGCTACATATCATGTACTACGGATCATTTAACCCATTCATATTAGCAGAGGATAATTGTAAATCTATTGTTCAGTGCACTCTATATGTAGTATATAGTACATGTACATATAGAGTGCCTGCAACAATACATTTACAATGATCCTCTGCTAACATGAATGGGTTAAATGATCCATAGTACAGGGCTACATACAGATCATTTAATACATTCATGTTAGTATAATTGTAAATGTATTGTCTGCACTGTATTAGCAGTATATACTCTATATAGAGTATATACTGCTAATACAGTGCAGACAATACATATATAATTGCTTAATTAATCTCTCTCTCTACCCCCCCCCCCCCCCTCCCCTCCCCTCACTCACTGTGTGCCGGTGATCGGATCATCACATCACGGAGAGAGCAGGGACGAGTCAGCGGCGCGCTGGTCCAGTGGGAGGAGCTCCAGGTGGGGTCCTAATTTAGCTGGCTCAGAGGTGCCTGCCCGCTAAATTACAACCCCACCTGGAGCTCCTCTCGCCTGATCAGCGCGCCGCTGACTCATCCCTGCTCCCCTGCTGGACTGGCGCTGCGGGGGTTTTTTTTCTTCTTACTTACCTCGCCGAGCGTCGCTGCTGCTCCGGTGTGTGGCGCTCCGAGCGGGGTCATCTGGCAGTCTCCGGCCACCTAAATTAGGACCCGGAGACTGCCAGATGACCCCGCTCGGAGCGCCGCACACCGAGCAGCAGTGACGCGACGCTCGGCGAGGTAAGTAAGATGACGCGCTGGCGCTGACTCGAGTATAAGCCGAGGGGGGCACTTTTCACCCAAAAAAATGGGCTGAAAATCTTGGCTTATACTCGAGTATATACGGTACTTGTTGTTCCAAACAGGACTGAAATTGGAAATGAGTCAAAGTGTGTACTCATCAAAGTAACAGCTAATGCATTAAGATTGAAATATGCTTACTTTAATCATTCAACATTTATATGCTGCATGGGTTCAGAAAAATGGTTCTAAGGATCTACAGTAAAGCTGCTGTGACAAACATTGGTAGCTTACAAGCTGTTAGCTAGTTGCAAGTAGATGACATTAGCTTGCATGCAATCAAAATCAAATATGTTATATACACCAATATGTACACGTACATACACTTTGTTACAATAGCAGAATCCCCCTACCTCATTCACATATATAAGTTGTTTTACTAAAGGCCAATAGGCTGTTTACTTTGCAAGGGAATTTTTAATTAGCTCAGTAAATGAGGTGAAGCTCTGCTGACTTCCGTCAGCCAATCATATAATATCTATTTTTTTTTTGCATCTGATTGACCATTGTTTGCAAAGTAAATTTTCACAACATTCTATAAGCCAAGAGAAAGTTCCCTTAAAAAGTGATTGGCCTATTTACCTTTAGTAAATCAGCCCCATAGTGTTAGCATTTACCGCACGGCACACAAACACTAAAATCTTTACAACAGCACAGATTCCGCTCATTTGCGAACGTGTGGAATGCACCATAAAATCACGCTTGTACTATTTTGTGGGACGCGCGTCCGCTTCAAACCGCGCATCCGCTGCAAAAGTCTGAACAATGCACATTTAAGTGCATTGTTTTTTATGTTTAGAGCGGCTGTACAAATATGCGCAGACAATCACACCTGTGTGAATGGAGCCTAAACCTTTCCTTCGGAAAAAAGTTTTTTACTGTGTTTTCTTTTTTTTTAGAGACTTTTTTTTCATTTCATTTTCCTAAAGACAACTGCCACCTGCTTGCCAGAATGATCAGAAAGACGTTGTAAAGTCCCAGCATATACTTTCCTGTTATAACATCAGCATTGTAATATTAATACATAATACACTTGTTTTTTTATAATGCAATCAAAGCTGACTTGAAAGTGTTGCCTTCTGTCTTCCCATCACTTTCCACAACTTCCTCGATTCCCAGAGTGCTTTACATCTCTTTCCCTGCTGCTTGATGTGATGCAATCTTGATTTCTCAAGCCTACATATCCCTTCATGCATTGCTTCCAGCAAAGTGCTGCGCAAATGTTGGCGCTATATAAATCCTGTATTATAATAACAATAATGCTACATTTATGTTACATTGTGGGTGTTTTCTGTGTTTGTCTAATGTCTATCTGTGTGTGTCCAGGGCCAGTGCTAGGTTTCCTGCCTACACAGGCAAGGTGGATTTTTGCGCCACACTCCCCCCTCCCCCTCCCCCTCCCCAACTTCCTGTGAAAACAGGGCATTTTGACAAGTACTAGTAAAAATGCCCCGATGTTTGCGCTATGTTTTGGTTTTTTTTCCCACTTATCTTGGGTGCGGGAGAGCAGCGGCGAGTCAGCGCTGGTCCGGTGGGAGGAGTTTCAGGTGGGGTCCTAATTTAGCTGGCCGGCGACTGCTTTAATCGGCGGGTTAGTCCGGGGGGGGAGGGCGGCATTGCTGCCTTGCCTAGGGCAGCAGCAAAGGTAAATACACCGCTGGTTGTAGTTCAGAAGGCAGGCTCTGTGAATGCAGGTGGGCAGACAAACTGGCCAAACCTGATTATATAGTTTGTCTTTTCAGTGAACTGTGAACATCTTGGATTTGGTTCAAACTCATGGTCAACCCAAACCCACAGTTCATCCCTACTCACTGCCCCCTTCCTTCCATTCTCTGTGAAGTACTACTGTGTCCAGAGAGACAGTATAAAAGAAAATGGCTACAGTTGTGCTTTCTCCATCCATAGGCCTTGTGTTAAATATTTATCTGTAAAATAAAACTTTTGTTATAACAGTAAAAAAAAGATATCAGAGTGCTCCAAAAAAGCCCAGTTAATTAATAGATCTCCCATAACTCATACAATGTTTTGATATTCAACATGATCCATCTTGTCTAGAAGCAGTCCTAGGCCAAGTGCAATATGTTTGTGCAAATTGACAAGAAAAATATGTAACAATGGCAATGTCTGCCTGACAGGACAGAGGCTGCATTAATTCGTGTACCATGCATTATCTTTTATTTAGCTAAAACTTGAAGAAAAAATTAGATGGCAACCCTTGAGATGAAACAGCGTACCATTGCAGTCAATTCGAGTAACTGTGTCACTCCAGATGACTATGTGAAATGTTGTGATTCTGTCATTGGACGCTCTAAGCAGGAGAAACTGCCAAGGGAGCGTTTGGGAACCTTTGCCCTCCATTCGCACCTTCAACTCATTTTTCAGTTCCAACAATTTGAAAGAGAGAACCATTAGAGGGGAAAAAAGCACCAACTGAAGATGGAACAAGCTGCAAGAGAGCACAAAGTGGAGATGGCTAAACTCCATTATAAAATTGCATCTTCACAGCCATCTGCATTAGGATCTATATGAGCCAGACCTCATATAGATCCTAATATCCTGTACACTTGTGGACACCTAAAATTGTTTTGTTTATAAACAAGTTGAGCATGTCACAAGCCACTGTCCAGAAAGGAGGAGGTCTTTCCCACCAACAAGTTTGAAAAGAGCATCCCCTACACTCTTTGAAAATTAGAATGCAAAATTACAGAAGTAGGCAAATCAGATCCCACTAATGCAGGAGGCTGTGTGGATAACCTGTGGTCAGTTACAGCGGGTAACAGCATTACGGTTGGACTCCAAGACTTCCTAGCTCTTCTCAGATTGAGAAGCAGTAAGGATGTGATCCCATGGTCATCACAGAGTTTGAAGAGTCATCTCTGCATCGCCTATGGCTTGTGCTTGTTTGAACCAGAAATCCAGAAGCAAAGTGAGAGGAATGGGCATAGCAGATACCACTAATGTAATATCGGGTATTGACCTGGTCAGCCGAGCCTCCAAGTGTGTGTCTAGTACCCAGGAATCAAAGCTACAAGTCCCTTATATTTCTGCAAAGTCTCTGAGTGTTGGGGTGGGCAGGGGAAAGAGGAGCATTTTCCTGAACTGGACATTGACGTAACTTTGAATAAACAGAAGATTAAGGACTGTTTTATCAGATTTGTTTGAACACCCCAAGATACTGTGCCCTGTGAACCTAAGAGGAGGGAAGAATTGTGTTTTTATACAGCTGTATGTTCTATTCTGTAACAATATGTAAAGAAAAGGATTGTGTTTTTGTAGAACCTTGTGAGGAAAATGTGTGTCTGTAACTCCTTGTGTAAAATAATAATAATAATAATAATAATAAATATAGCTTTATGTGATCTTTCCTTCTCTCACAACAGTTATGAGTATTGCCAATGCGGATTCAGTACTGTGCACCACTGAGAAAAGACTACAGGTGATGGAGCAAATATGACCCAACTTATGTCTACTTCCTTTCTCCCCTCAACTGCAGCTAGTACTCTTCCAGGCCGATAGATGCGATATCTACCTAGAAGAACTCAGATATTGTGTTGACGGCATTCTGCTGAGGAGGACAGAGTAGGAGTGTATAAAATTGTGCAGAGGTTCCCCATATTTTTTTTTTCTTTTCATTATATTATGAAGCCTAACTATACCCTGCATGTTATGATTTGTGACTGATTTTTGCATGAAAATGATCTAAATTGCTCTAAAATACCTTTTATTTTTTTCCGCTGTTAAGAAACTGCTGCTTCCTTCTCTCACACTCCAGTGCTCAATGCTGGCGTAGCTGAGTGACTAGTTCTGTTACTCAGTGCACTGGGTCTAACTTTGAAGTAAAAGAGGTAAATATTTATAGTCGTAATTAGAATAATATCTATCTGATTGTATATCTCTTGCTATTTCTGTGACTTCAGTTGGGCTATAACCTTTTATTACAGCAATAAGCAAATATGTTTTAGAAGTTTATAAGTTTAGAAACTGTGGTTAGCTAGCCTGCTATTTCTTCCCATTATGATAAATTGTTAACTTCTGGATGCCAGACTCTCCGACGTGAGCCCTTCAATGCTGTACATAAGATACTGCTATTGAACTTCTTTCTGATTAGTCTAGTCACCTGACATTGAGGCTGGATTCAGGGCACATTCAGACCTTAACATGCATGCATTAGCACACATGAATTAACATGTGTTTTTTAAGTGTTGCATTAAGGCAGCCCATTCAATTTAATGAGCTGGCAATGCACTAAAACATCTCAGTAAATGGATATTCACTGTTTTTGGCAACACAATGCACTACAATACACAGTAGTCTGTTGTGGTGCACATCAAAGCATGTTCATTGGAGCATTTTTTGTAAAAACACAAAAAACAAATGACACCTCAACATGCTTACCTACATAATGTGTGTTGTCATAACAAGTGCTTTATGCAAAACACTGCACCAGCAAAATGTATTTCAGCCCCTACACTTTTTGCATTTTATTTGATGTGTTTTTCATTGAAATTAATAGAAATACATCAAAACTCCCATTGAAAATGTGGGAAAATGCGCATTGCATAGATGTCTTTCCATTTATTTTAATGGAGAGCACATTGAATGCATAAACGCAAAGCTTATTAAGGCTAGGTGATTGTAATCAGCAAAAGAGAGACATTTAGGAACACAATGGGTTACCTAGGAGGGTGTGAGATACTTCTTGCTCATCAGCATTGAGCTGCTCTGGTTGTAAAAGTAGCCTCTGACTGAGGGCATAACGCATAAGGAGGAGATTGATGACAACAATGGAAAGTGACATAAGCAGAAGGGCTAGTGAGTCCTAGCGATAGATATGTAGAGGACTGTGACTGCTGGTTTTGCCTACATGTGAAAGTGTGTAAGTATGAAATTATGTGAGTGTGATTTTATTGCAGTATTCTCTGTATACTCTCTTTTTTCTGAATGTTATGTGGCGACCCATGGAGTAAGTGGTGCAAACTGGTGTTCAGTGGGGACACCAGACAAGCCCTCCCATAAGGGTACCAGTGCCGTGTGTAGGGTTGCCACCTTTTCTTCAAGTCAAAGCCGAACACTGTAGCACCTCTTGAATCCTGTGCCCGGGTCTGCAAAAGGCGTGTACCCGGGCACAGGATTCCAAAACCGGACTGTCCGGGTCATTCCCGTACGGGTGGCAACCCTAGCCGTGTGGCCTTGTTGACATGAGTTAGTTTAGGGGTGAGTAGGGATGAGGCTCTCGACCACAAACATTTTCTAGTCAAAGAGGAGCAATACTTGGGCCTGATGGCTTGGTTCCGGCAGCTCTTTACAAAATGGGGCACCCCTGCAAAGTGAGAGGATGCCCAGAATGTGAAATCCATGTGAAGACTAAAAAGGAACATCCGCTAATTGTTTTAAGAGGCCAAAAAACCTTTATTGGTGTCACAAATGGCGACGAGGATATGCACAGGATTCTCCCTTCATTAGGGCTTAAACAATGGACAGTAGGACACTGATGGACTCTAAACTTACAGCCCCTGCAGACAATTCTATTTCTTAGGCAGGAGTGGAAATCCTCAATATGAAAATATCTTTACAAGCAGTTCAGCATTTGTTGAACTAGTTAGTTTAGTCAAGTTAGTTTAGGTCCACATAACAAGGTGAGTACCATTCATGAAGAGCATAAACAACACTAAACGCTGGATGATCACAGAGCACTGAACGTTTGTTAAGAAGTGCACAGTTTGTGAGGTTTTGGAACTTAAATATTGCATTCCACAAGAGGGAACACTAGGGCTATTTCTGGATTACCTTGAAACTTTATTATTTTAGTCCACTAGAGGGCACACAGTGAACATCACTGCACCATGTAGATTTTTGTGTATCTAAAGTCATACAATATCTGGCCATAATGCATTGCTTTGGTTTCATGTCCCAGTATATCAATCACATTAGTGTATGTATATGTTACTAGCACACAGCAAATTTAGCTACTACAGTTTTGTATTATGAAGTGTACTTGAATACGTTTGAATATTTTTTGCACTGCTCTTTTTGTAGTGTTTATATTATACACAAAACATCCAGGTGAAACCTTTTTCTCTAGGTTTATAGAGGAAAATCAGATCATGTTCTTTTATTTATTTATTTGCCTGTTAGGATGAAGAAACTAAGTTCCTAAAGGTACCCTGTCACCTATTCAAAAATGTAGATAAAAACAGTCAAATTAAGTATTTTAACTACTTGACTCTCGGGTGCCATTTTAAAACCGCATCGACTGTTGGTCCCAGCACCATTTTAAAGGGGCACCTGGACTTGTACTTGCTAAAAATGTTCTTAGCCTGCAAAGTGTAATATGTAATGCAGCCACAGGGGCATCCCAAGGCCGGGTGTCACCCAGTCTCCAGACTGGGTGACACTCACCGTGTCGTCATTGCGCATGGTGTCACTTCGTGCGTGCAGGATGACGTCATCGCGCCTGCACGGCCATCTAATTGACTCAGAAGTCAAGTCCGAAGATGGCCACCGGCAGTTTAGAATGCTACATTTGCTCATCAAAGCCTATCCACCCTGACCCTTTAACATTTCAACATCAGAGCCTCTATTGGTTGGCCAGATATTTCTAACATTTTTTTGAGTTAGATTTGTCTTTCAGCAATCTACCCTTCAATAAAGGCAAGGCCTCTTTTTCGAGTTCTTTTTCTGCAACTTTCACTTTAGATAAGGGTCTATTTATAAAGAGAGTCATTCACCTTGCAAATCTCTGTGAAAGTTTGTTATGTGCCAATAAAGGCAAAAACGAATGTTCTTTGTATATGTCGAATGTATTGTAATACTGCAGTATGGCAACTAGATGGAGCTGAGAATGGGAAAAGCATGATCAGAGCGAAGCCTTCAATGATGACACAGTCACAAGTCTAGTCCCTTTCTTGGAGAGCCCAGAACTGCATTTTTCAACTCAAGTTCAGTGCTGCAAACTACCAGGAGCTGCTGCTGGCTGTTATTGGCTGGAGCAGAGATCAGTGTGTTCATTGCACCAAAGTTGTATCAACACATCACCTCTGTGGCACCGAGCATAATAGAAAATCAATTAAAAGAGTTAAATTTAAAAAAAAGGTTGAAAAAATATTTTTAAAATGTAAATAAATGGTAAAATTTAAAAAGAAAGATTTAAAAAAAAACAATTGGGCGGAGCTAACAGTAACAGCTAGCTCCGCCCAACTGTTTCCTCTTGGCCAGCACCTGCTAGAGTCTTCTAGCAGGTCTCGGCCAATGAACAACAACTGGGCGGAGCCGGCCGCAACATCATGGCCAGCTCCGCCCAGTTGTTATTGTTTAATGACAGATCAGCGTCCCCAGGTCATTTGGGGATGCCGATTTGTCATTACAAGTGGGCGGACCAGCCATGAGATCATGGTTGGCTCTGCCTAGCTGTCATTTGTGGGGCTTACGGCAGGCCTTCGGTGGGCCGTTCAACCCGCTGCGGTTGTTACATCGGTTCAGTCGAGCCGATGCATATGCCTTCGGCTCGGCTGAGCCGCTTGACCACCTTCAGCTGCTGTACGGGCTATTGTGAAGGGCTCTGGTGACCAAGGAGAGTTGAAGCTACGGCTGGATCCTTCGGCTCCTTCGTGAATAGCCCCCTTAGTGTCTTGTGTCCGAGTGTCAGCTGGCCTTAAACCTGAACACAGGACCCAAAAACTGGACTGTCCAGGTGAATCCCAGACAGGTGGAAACCCTATTAGGGTGTGCCCAGGCACACCAGGAACACCCCGTGCCCCGCCTAATAAGCTCCATCTAGTTAACATGAGCAAAGCTTTAGTTCACCTTTATGCACTCTAAAACAAAGCAAAGTGGTGAAGGGGAAACTAAACTGCACAGAAGTTCTTGGCTCAGTAATTGGCACTGTGGCCTTACAGCAGTCTCAGTCAAGTGAGACTCCCCTCACCTTGCAGCCATTACATCCCCTGACAAGGTAACAAGTGGTTTTGAGTCTTCACTAAGTAGGAGTTACAGCTTCTTTCCTGAGTTCTTAAATCTTCAGTACCTCCACCTAAGGGGGTTTTGGAAATTCAAAAGGGGCTCCACTTTGGAGTACCTTTTCCCCAGGTGTTTCTAGATTACATTTTCTTGCAGCAGAAATACAGGTGCAGACTTGAATGCTGTTAAAACTCTTTATTCCTGCTTGATATGAAGATAGGATAGGAGGAGGTGGAATATCCAGAACCTTTAGGGGCTCCTACAGCTAGTAGTCATTCTTCAAATGACAATAGCAGAATATCTCCTAGGCCCATGTGACCTTTAGCATATAGCCAGCTTACAGAGTGGTGACACCCTTTAGGCCTGAGTTCCAGCCTTGGGCATCAAACCAAGCACACTGGGAGATACTCCTTTGAGCAAAGACTCCTCACTCCCCCAAGGAGGGGAGGAAAAAAAGCATCCTTCAAGAACATTACCTCCCTGTTTGGATGTCACAGGCTGCGTCCAGATGTCACCAGAGCTGAGTCCAGATGTCACCAGAGCTGCGTCCAGATGTCACCAGAGCTGCGTCCAGATGTCACCAGGGCTGAATAGAGATCTCACCAGAGCTAAATACAGATCACACAGAATCTAGACCAGCAGAAAATCTTCTCCTCCTCCACTCCGACAACGACCAGATAGCCTGGTATAATCCTGCTCAGCCCAATAAAGAGCCCTCACAACCCAGCATAATGCCTGCACAGCCCAGCATAGAGCCCTCATGGCCCAGCATAGAGCTTGCACAGCCCAGCATGGACCACACATAGCCCACCATAGAACCTGCACAGCCCACCTGAGAGTCCGCACAGCCCACCACAGTACCTGCAGAGCCCACCTGAGAGTCTGCACAGCCCACCATAGACTCCGCGTAGCCACCTGAGGGTCTGCGCAACCCACCTGAGAGTTCACACAGCCTCCCATAGAACCTGCACAGCCCACCTGAGAGTCCGCACAGCCCACCACAGTACCTGCAGAGCCCACCTGAGAGTCTGCACAGCCCACCATAGACTCCGCGTAGCCACCTGAGGGTCTGCGCAACCCACCTGAGAGTTCACACAGCCTCCCATAGAACCTGCACAGCCCACCTGAGAGTCCACACAGCCCACCATAGAAACTGTACGGCCCATCTGAGAGTCCACACAGCCCACCATAGAACCTACAGAGCCCACCAGAGAGTCCGCACAGCCCACCATAGACCACGCATAGCCACCTGAGAGTCCGCACAGCCCACCATAGAACCTGCACAGCCTCCTGAGACCCTGCACGTCCCTCCTGAGACCCCACACAGCCCACTTTATCCTCCACTGGAGACATCAGGCCGGCAGCCCGGAGCAGCACAGAGTATATAGCTTCATATTATTCTGCATTAATGTATAATGCATTTCTGGGATGTGTAGTCCTCTATAGCCAGTTGCCATTCGGCATTGCAGTATGATGTATCGCTGGGATTTGTAGTCCTCTCTAGCTGATGGTATTATTCTGCATTGCTGTATAATATATTGCTGGGATTTGTAGCCCTCTATAGCTAGTGGTATTTTGTATTGCTGGAATTTGTAGTCCTCTATAGCTGGTGGTATTTTGCATTGCTGTATAATGTATTGCTGAGATTTGTAGTCCCTCTACAGATTGGAGTCAGTGGCAGAACTACCAGGGGTGCAGCGTTTGCAGCTGGGACTGGGCCCTGGTGCACCACCACTGTCTTAAAATCATTAGTCTGTATTGTTTTAGAAAAAAACTTTTACACGACATTAAAAAAATAGTATCGGTAATTGGAATCGGCAAGTACTTGAGGAAAAGTATCAGTACTCATTCTTGGTCTTCAAAAAATTCAGTGCATCCCTAATATATATATATATACTGTATATAATATATATACACATATAGACACACACAAACATATACATACATACATACATACAGTACAAACACCATATACATATATCCATTTTAACGTGCTGGGACATAATCTAGAAAGAGGTGGTTACATTAAAGGTGTTTTAATAAAAAAGAACTGAACCAGTCATAAGGACCTCCTCCTGTACACTTACCATTTTTTTGAGAACCTACAGCTTAGCATAGCCAACAGTTTGTTTTAAGTGTGATAGTATTTGTGAAGCCAACGTGAGGAAAAAAAAAAAAAAGGGGTACCTTCTTCAATGCACATAATGGTATTGAAGCTGCAATGTGATGATTGTAAGATGGATGTCACTTAAATTATAAATAAACCATACATTTATTCAGTTTGTTTGTCATTATGCCTCGCATCAGTGTTATTACACTGCTGTAAAAGATTCTTCAGTTGCCTGTTTGACACCTGACAGGCAGCCCAATAGTCAACTGAATGACCACACACATCAGAATGCCAACAATGTTGCTATCTGCAAAGCAGACAATAATTGGTGCATTTATATATAAAAAAAAAAAAATCACAGAGCCATTTGTGCTGTGAACCTGCTTGAACATTCATTCTCTGCGAATGGAAGTTAAATACCTATTTCCTATGCTGCTCAGCTCCATCTAGTGGACATAATGCAGTATTTTCCTGATATAACATTTGACCTGAAAAGAAAATATACTAACATTTGTTTTTGCCCCCATTTGCATAGAATGAATGTACATTCTATTTCACAGGACATATGGCTCTGCAATTGGATATTAAATACACCAATTGGTGTTGACAGCAGTACAAGGTGCGGAGACTTCACAGCAGATTTACAAATAAAATTTTAAAAAAACTGTATAGACAGGCACTACACTTTTATAAATAAATGTATCTAGCATTCAGGTCTGGAAGGACCGTTCCTAGGAAGCCAAAGATCATAGGAAGCCTTCATAGCATTTAGTCTTGTATAAGAGTAATTTCCACTGAACGTTTTCGTAACCATCCTCTGAATAAAATAATGGCTATTGATTATCATTAAAGATGCAGCTTTCTGGTAACTCATCCAACATAACACTGGTGGACACAAAAGGATGGTCTAAATCTTTATATTCCCTAGCATAAAACTGCTGGCCACAAGGAAAGTTCTAGATCTCATCTGGTATTCCATCAGTGCCACAGCCATAATATCAAATGGAAAATTATCCGATTTATGAGACTAAAATTTATATCGAATGCAACAAGAAAATGTAACAAACTTTATTAAAAGATTTCTGTTTGTATTGTTAATAAAGATTTTTATTACAGTGCACTGATGATACAACGTTCCTGCAACTTAAACTTAGAGCTTAGGTGGTTCTGTTTTAGTTGTGTCCTTCTAAATATAGCAAAATACATAGGGCATGAAATAGTCCAGGTGCTATCTAACCATGGCATTGGAGGATAAAGCCATATAGTTGCTTCAGGCGTTTATGTATCCTTTGGAATCACACGGCCAGATACATGATTCTATGAGTTTCTTTGCATACTGGATAAATAAGGATGCTCTGTCCTAGTAAACATGAGTTTAGTCATGAGAAGAAAAAGTCCAGTCCTTTTATATGAGGTCACTATAGTCACAGATGTTCTTGTGTTGACCACATGGGTACAGTAGCAGCTCCTTTCTCAAAGATGTAATGGGCTCAGTCTGTCAAAAAATAAAAAAAGAAGATGTGACTGCATTAGTAAACCTTTTTTTAAAAACAAAAAAACAGTGCATACATTAGAGCATAAGTTTCATTTTACTCCCATAATGCTAATGTTTTACCTACCTAATATAAAACCAGGAGTTCATTTTCCCATGTAAACCACATCAGTTTCCCCTGCCTCTATAACTTCCCTGCTCCTATATACTGTACACTGGGAAAACATGTAATGCTGCACTGATTTTATGTTTTAGTCCTTGATTTAAACCTTTCTCAGCTAAAATACAATAATTATACATTAGTTGCCCCCCTCCTGAGCAATATTTACCTATTAATGTTCAACAGAGGTCTTTGCTCTGTGGCTGCTGAAACCCAAAACAACAGCTTTCAGGCCACTTTTATTTGTCAGCTAAGCAGGATAATAGAACCTTTTCCCACTGAAGGTATATTTCAGCATGATATAACTATAAAGAGATTTCAGCCTCCTGACTATCACTCAGCTCTCCCTGCTTCCCTAGCCAGACAAAACTGCACCAGTCCCAGTCTTTCTGACCGACTGGCTCTCTCGCCCTTTTAGTAAGTCTCCTAGGGGTTGATTTACTAAAGGCAAATTGGCTGTTCACTTTGCAAGAGAATTTGCACTTTGCATGGGAGGTTTCCCCTTAGTTTAGTGGATGAGGTGAAGCTCTGCTGACTTCCATCACCCAATGTGCTAGCAAAAATACTGTCTTTTTTATTTTCATTGCACACGATTGGGTATTCTTTGCACAGTGAAATTATATCACATTCACCAAACTAAAGGGAAACATCCCCTGCAAAGAGCAAATCCCCTTACAATGTGAACAGCCTATTTGACTTTAGTAAATCAACCCCCTAGTGTGTAAAAACACAAACTACCTCTCCCTGGAAATCTCTAACTATAGCACAGAATAGATGTTGGTCTGATTCAGGTCCCTGTCCACTGAGGCAGGCCAGGACCCACTAACAAAGTAGCCTCGAATGAGTGCAGACCCACTTCATCTTCACACTTAAACCTGGCTTTACCTTAAATATTAGTCCTCTTCTGTTCAGAAATTGCCTACTATATTATCATTGCATCTGGTAAGCTTCTAACAGTGGTACTAGAAGCTTCCTATACCTGAATATCTTCCATCTCCCACTGACATCATGCAGCCCCTTCCTCACTGGCCTCTCAGCCCATCCCTTTATTGGATTGAACTGCCTACAACTGCTATCAGCTACAGCTAATTCAAAAACTGAGGAGACCCAGTGATGATGTCAGTGGGTCAAAAATATCTTTTACCTACAAAACAGCTCACTCTATAAGTAAAACAATAATTTTGTAGGTTGCCTGGGGGAACTGGAGAATCAGTCAAGTTATAATTTTGGCAGTCTAAATTTCAGCTTTAATTAGACTCCTCCATTGTTCTACATGTTCTTAGCTCTCAGGTACTCTGTCTTTACCAAAACTGGTTCTCCCAGTGTCAGTTACCGCATCTACACTGCAACAGCCAGAACTCCTACCGCAAATTAGAAATGTTTCAGTCTACGTTGCTCTGTGATTTTGTATAATTCAAACAAGTTACAAAAATTTAGTTAGTATCATTCTTTTGAATTATACAAAATCACAGATTTTGTATAATTTAAAACTCAGTTACTCGACACCAGTCTCTGTTAAGAGGAAAACCATAGACAGAGATGACATGCTATACCATCAGCCTCTACCATGCTCCACCTCTGCCATCTACAGGAGTTAAATGTTTTGATATCCTGATTCAGAACCCTTTGAGATCACCCTTTAAAAGGTGACTAAACATGAATACAACAAAAAAATTATATATATATATATATATATGCAAAAATATCAATTGTCCTGAGTCTAGTACAGGTTTATCATTTTCTTTTAAACAAGATAGAAAAAAGAAAAAAGTTAGCTTTGGTGTTAGGTAATTAAATTTTTGCATAACCTAGAGCTGGATTTTGCTTCCTTCAAACCACCTGGCAGGAGGCTGAACCTCGTTTCATTCTGCTGAAAACAGAAGGATCAGTTTTGGGTGGTGTTCGGTGGTGTTATTTGAGAAATATACGCTATAATGTATTTTAACTGTTACTTGCAAATAGTGGAAAAATATTAATCCAAAAGATATGAACAAGCCTGTACAAGGAGCTGAGTAAACAGCATGTTTTATTACAATAGCAGTACCTTGTGATACTCTACAAGGTCAGCCAGAGTTGCATGCTGTCGTTGATCCACTCCCAAAAAGCTGTAGGCGGTGCCAGAAGCATCTATAAGAAAATGCATGTATCCTTCTTCGTAGCGATATGAGAGAACATAGCCGTGGATCTTCTCACTGACACGAATAAGAAAGCTTCCTGGCTCCTGGACTTT
This sequence comes from Nanorana parkeri, assembly GCF_000935625.1. Lineage (NCBI taxonomy): Eukaryota > Metazoa > Chordata > Amphibia > Anura > Dicroglossidae > Nanorana > Nanorana parkeri. The sequence goes on along the minus strand of NW_017306346.1, from coordinate 1,682,638 downwards.
TAAAAGGTCTTCTGATTCTAGTCTTGAGATGATACCTGTGAGTAGTGACCATGAGCATAAATAAACTTACTTTTTTTCCTAAGAGGACAAGCATTTGAGTAGTGGAAAGCTGTAAAATGCCTGTAAAGCAATACAATTTTTCCAAAAAAAACTCCTGAAATGTCACTTTTTGTTTACTGCAGCCAAGGCAGGATGTTATTTTGTGTCTTTCTAAAGATGAAAACAATTCAGCCCATTGCTCTTTACTTAGGGTTTGTTCACATCGAATGCAGTGCGTTCCATAGCGGTAACTGCTGGAACGCACTGCAATCCCTCACAAAACCTCCCCCTGCGTTCTGGGGCGGGAGGGGGTGTGGCGGTGCATTGAATTCAATGGCACCCCCGCCACGCCCCTTTCCACAACACAGGGGGAAGTTTTGTGAGGGATTGCGGTGCGTTCCAGCAGCTACCGCTATGGAACGCACCGCATTTGGTGTGAACAAGACCTTAAAGCTAAACTCAGAGATACAGATTGTCTAAATACAAGAGGCTTGTATATTCTTACTTGAATCTTGTTGTGCTTTGCTTTTCCAGATCTGGGCAGTAATGCAAATTTTTCCTGTGATAAAGACAGGTCACTGCTGCTCTCTCTCTGTGTACAGGGTGATTGGTCTTGTATCCACCCCTTCTCTAGTTTTCTGCAGGCAGCTTGTAGTGGGAGGACCTGCTGGGCCCCTCCAACAGCTCTGCTCTCTGCTCAGGCTATGTAATAACTGGGTATGCAAAGGCATTCAGGGTGCACAAAGCTTTTATATCCTTTATGGCTATTGAGGAATATATTTAAGCAAAAGTTTTTGTGCCCAGAAGTTCAGCTTTAAATTAATGTAGGGAATGGCAAATGTCTGATGTGAAGACTTTTGCCTCTTCAACAAATGTTCTGCACTTAAATTAGAAATGTCTTTAAAGTAAACTTGTAACTTGATCAAATAAGGGAGAACATGGGACACATCCTGAGCCTGAAGAACACAAAATCCAAATTTCAACTTCTGTCTCCTAAGTCAGAACTCCTTGCAATGTGCACATCATTACCAGTTAGTGAACTTTGTTCTAGAGTTTAACTTCCCTGGCTAAGACTACAGTAAAAAAAAAAAAAAAAAAAACTATTCTGGGCAAACATTTCACTCACATCTAATAACTAATGCTTAAATTTGTTATTAGATCTTCCCCACTTAATTCCCCACTAAGCTTTAACAAGCCCAAAGGTAAGAGAAGTTAACGTATTTATTCTGTGTTCAAGTTTTAAAATGGAAACATTTTCTGATCCGGTTTTTGCCCTCTGCACTTAGACAAATAATTACACATTTAAGGCTGACATGGTCATATGACTCATCAAAGAAGAATCTGCTGGCAGTTATTTTCATGTTTGTGAACCTGAAACCATATACGTGTTTTGTCCATGGGGTATTCTATACATGTTTTGTCCATAGGATACTCATTTTTTTTATAGCACTGTTTGCGCATAGCGGTATATAAGGTTTGTAAACCTTTAGGATTGAGTAAATTCACTCTGCTAGCAGTCAATCAATCCTTTTTTTATGTTCCTATGTTTTTAAGAAAATAAAACGATGTCCCTTTCCCAAAGATATGAGCCTGTCACGGCAAGCATATGAGCTTGTATCATTATTACAAGAGAGCCACAACTGTGCAGACTTCCTGCTACATCAAATGCAGCTCTCATTCCATGTAGCATCCAAACCAAAAGTTGTGTTCTCCTTTCATAGAAACCCAATCTTATTATGATTCATTTATTCTGGCCATGCAAGGATCTTAGATGGTGCTACTGAATGAACAAAGACAAAGCCAGTACATACCCTTTTCAGATAGTTTTTGCAACCTCTTGTTAATAGAGTTGAGCATAAATGTGAAATATCCTTTTTACTTAACTTGGGTTGGAGTAAACAATATGTTGTCCAGTGGACTGCTTTACCAGTCACTGAGAGAGGGAGTTGCAATTTGTGGTATATTCCATAATTTCTTTCTTCCGGCCATGAACTGCCCTGATTCAGTCAGGTACTGAACTTGGCAAAAAGAAAATAGCACTGCGCTTCAAACTCAAAAAATATTCCTAAAATGTGAGAAAAATAGTATGAAATGTGAAATTTTCACAAAGTGATAAACAATTTTGTGTCATACACCTGTGTTGCACAATGCCTGTGCTGATGATAGTAAGAAAGAAAAAGCTCTAGGTCTAATTGTCTAGACACTATAAACCAGGGGTAACCAAACTCCGGCCCTCCAGCTGTGGTGGAACTACAAATCCCATGAGGCATTGCAAGATTCTCACAGCCACAGACATGACTCCCAGAGAGAGATGCATCATGGCATTTGTAGTTTCCCCACAGCTGGAGGGCCGGAGATTGGTTACCCCTGCTATAAACCATAATAAACATAGAAAAAAAAAAAGTGCTAGTACATCTCATAAAATGTGTACGTATAGAAAATCCTGTGTTAAATCTCACAAGTGATGTATAACTCCCTCTTAATCTACATAACCATATGTGAAGGCCATTACTTCTTAATACAATAAAGTCCTTGAAATATGTTGTATTTCGTCGTAGTCGTATGCAGACCGTCGCCTCAGAGGAAGTCAATAGTGACGAAATGCATCAGGTGGGCGGATCTATGCAAGCATTACAATCATAGAGACAGGAGCTCCAGTGGACACAACCCATGTGCAATTGCCTTATTTTAATTGTAAGTGCATTGTAATGGTTTTAAATAAATTTATTCTGACATACTACACTATGGGAAGCCTTTTTTTCTCTCTCTGAGCACAAGAGAAGGTGGAAGAAGGAGGAATAGTTTTACACGATTCTGGAAAGATAAGCCAGAGTTGGGAGGAATCTACCCCAATTTATTGTCGGATTAAAAACAAAGGAGAGGATTTGGTTCTATATATATCAACAAAGCGCTAATTGTTCATCTGAAATATGGTGAGCAATAGGAGTCGGCCAGATCTTATCTTTGAGCACGGTGGAGACTGGAGAGCATTGATTCACTAATTGTTTATGCATTCACGGATGTGGTGATGATTATAAAAGTTGGAAGATATATCCTCACATATTTCAAGGCCTTTATTGTATTAAGAAGTAATGGACTTCACATGTGGTTATGTAGATTAAGAGGGAGTTGTACATTACTTGTGAGATTTAACATAGGATTTTCTATACGTACACATTTCATGCATAAAAGGTACATGTACTACTTTGGGCCATTTTGTTGCGCGTTTCCATTGGGATACAGCCAAGTAGCCTTCGGAAACGCGTGTTTGTCGCGCAACTTTTTTACCGCGACGGTCGCGCATATGCAATACGCCTAGGTGTGAACGAGACCTTAGAGTGTTATTTGATTCTTAGCGCTGTTTTTTTCTATTTAACTGAACTTGGCAGGTTGGTTTGCTCATCTATAATATACATATTTTGCAACATTATATCCTATTAAAGCTTAGCACATTACAATCTGACTGTTCAATCTCCTTTAGATCTACCAACAACTATCTAATGCCTGATTTGGATACTGTTGATTGAATAGTTTAGGTATATATTACATAGTTTTGGTAAATCTAAAGTTGATTGTCTAAAGATTGTTTGGTCAGATTATAATGTGTATGTTAAGTTTAAAACATATCCATAACTTTGGTATGCCTGATACTGTATATTAGGCAACATAAAGTAAGCACCTACCTTAAGACTCTGCTGAAACCCTGTTAACAGGCACATGGGGAGTACCGTGACTTGGGCAAATACCAATTTTCAGAAAATGTATATTTGTATGGAAATTTTAGGGACCTTCAAATTACAGATCAGGGTGATAGTCATTTACGGCTAAGGCTTAACACACAACAGTAAGACTTCCTTGTTCAGTAAAGTGTGCTCCGGGAAGTAATGTGTGTTTTTACTAGTTTTATTTGCTATATCAGCACACAAAAATCAATACTCTGCCTTAGGCAACACAAAGTATGACTCATACAAACTGCAAACAGCTAGAAGTTGATTCCAGAGAAACTGGCAGATAAGGTTTTCTGGTGGTGTTTATTTAATATCTCGAAGGCTGGCATTCAAAACTATCCCTTAAATATTGAAGTATGAAGGATTAAATATTAATTTCCGGAAGAGCAGGATGACAGGAATTAGCTCACAAAATACTGTAGAGAATGTATTCAGCATGTCCACTAGGTGACAGCAAATGTACTATAGCTGCAGTTATACTGCAGATCTGAATGTATAAACTGACACTAAACTCAGGAGTTAAATCATACAAATGCATCAAGTACCTTAACTATTATGAGAAATGTAGATTATTATCACTCAGGTGTATATATTTAAATCTTCTCTCAACATCCTGAAATAGTTGCCCTTCTTAGTGTCTAAGTGTGTGAGCGATATATGAAGGAGGTGGGTGATAGCATCATCTGTTGAACGGTTTGGCCGATAAGCGAACTGTAATGGATCTAGTGTGTTTGGTAGTGAAGATATGATGAAGTCTCTGACCTCATATCATAGAATTCATAGAATTCATGCTGACACTGTCCTTCCTTCTGGAGGGTGGTTACTTTTGTTCCCCATGGTCCCTGTGTGTGTTGTAAAGTAGCCACTGCTCCAAGTTCCCTCACATGATAGACTATAATTCCAATACAAATGAGTACGTTAAAAGTGAGATTGTAGTCCATCACAGGAGCGAACTTGCAGCGGTGGCTACTTTACAACACACACAGGGACCATGCGGAACAAAAGTAGCCCCCCCTCCAGAAGAAAGGACAGTGTCAGCACCAATTCAGAGATGATTTGAGGATCTACAGCTGAGTGATACACAAATGAGACACATTTTTATTAATAGGTTACTTGAATGTATTTTAAGATTTAATTTAAATTAAATCTTAAGTTTAGTGTCATGTTAATGACTGCATTCATATATACAGATAGTGTGACTGATGTTTTGGACAATAGGAGTAAGGAAAAGTGGGCTCAGTTGACTAAGCACTCTTGTTTATGGTCTGTGTGATGTGTCATTAAATTAAAGGTGCTATACCAAGTATCCGCTAATGCACCTTCTCTTCTGGTCTCTCTGAGAGCAAGCAGCTTCCCACCAAGTATGAGGACGTCACTGACTCCGGACACTACTAGTTACCATTGATGGGATGATCAATAAGACATTGATTTTTATAGAGATACGTTTTTTTATTTTAGATATATTGTAACATGAGCCAATGATTATTTGTATAATAGGAGTGTTGTGTAGTTTAAGTAATATCTGGTTTGGAGTTCACACAGCAGCTGTAGGTTAGTTAGGATGCCTAAGCACAGAGTGTTTGATACTCCTAATTATTTTTCTAAAAACTACGTAACTAATTTGTAAAGCTTCCTATATTCTCAGTGCCACCTAGGGGGCGCTAGTGCCATGCGAAGGGCATCTGCCCAGAGTAAGGTTTCATAAATAAAACTTTTATTTTCCGATATTATTGATAGGTTGAATTGCTGGGAATTGGGTATAAAGACACCAATACCATGGTATCATCTAACTCAGTAAAGGTTAAATAGTTGGTAAAATCCTCCTCCACTCAACCTATTGTATGTTTTAACTTTTCTCTGATATTAACTTTTACTGACACCACAAATGGACAGAATTAGCAGCAAACCTTTACTTTGCAAAGGTATTTATACAATCACTGTGTTAGTTATCATTTTCCTGTGCGACTGGCTGAGGGAAAAGGGTTAGCAGGCCCAGAAGTGGCTACATACATCACTAAGAAATCAAACTAGTGCACACTAGAAGATTCACAGATACCCATGTTATATAAAATAGTGCAATTTGGGTTGAATACAGGTCTGTGCCATTTGGAGGTCATGCTCCTCCTACTAGCTAGGCCATGGTATATGGACACCACCAGTTAGTAATGACAGGTGCTTACCATGAAACCAAGGTGCAATGCTGCTTCCAGATCTGTCCCAGCCAGCTTGTAGAGGAAGTTGCTCCTCTCTAAACCATTTGATGATATTATCACGTGTGCAGCTGGAATTTAATCTTCGTAAACCCTGTCTTCGTTCAGATCTTAAAGAATAAAATAATTGATGCATTACAAAATAAGAAATCAAAAGAAAGCTTAAGAGGTCTATACAGTACACACTAAACACATTTTCAAAGTGTTATTTCTTATTATATCCTACCTAAAAACAGGAAAAGCTGGTTGTTCAACCAGGACAATACTTCTTTAAGGTGTCTCATATTTCTTTCTTTACTACTCAATTTTATAAGTGAATTTTAACCCCTTCATGACTGAGGCCCTTTTTTAAATTTTTGCACCAATGTTATATTCCACATTTTAGGCCTGAAAATGACGTAAAACCCCCCAACATTATATATTTTCTGAATGCCAAGACCCTATAGAATAAAATGGTGGTAGTTGAAAATTTTTATGTTGCGCAATATTAGCGCAACTCCTTATTAAACCCCAAAATTTAGTGACAAATTTAATTAAATGCCCCAAAACACAACAAATTACCCATTTTTTAAATGAAATATAAAAGATGAGGTTACAACGAGTAAAACGATACCCAACATGCCCAGTTTACAGATTGCGTGCGACCGTGAAACGGCGAAAAACTGCAGTACCCCAAAAAGTCAATAAAAGACACTTTAAAAGCCCCCACAGGTCATCAATTTAGAAATACCCCAAAATACTGGCCCTAGAATTATTGCTCTCACTCCGGCGTGCGCGGCGATACCCAACATGTGTAGCGCGTTCGTCGTTTTCATGCGTAGGCGCACCCGACGCGTGTTTACGTGGCGACGCGCGTGCTCGCAGGGGCGGGGGACTTAAAATTTTTTTTCATTATTATTAGATTTATTTTATTTCATTTTAATTTTAAAAACTGTTTTTTTTTTTTTTTTTTACTTTACTTTGACTGCTATCACATGGGGGGGCTTGCAAGCCCCCCCATGTAATAGCAGATGGTGGTGACAGGTCCTCTTTAAGGTGATGCTGGGGGTCCAAAAGACCCTCAGTGTCACCTTTACACTGGAAATAAGCTATTGAAGTGCAGATCGCACTTCAATAGCTTATAGCTGGGCTGCAGGAGCCCAGAACTGACAGCCCAGGGACCGGAAGTGATGCAATCTGCATCGCTCCCGGTCCCATAGAACGGGGAGGGGATCGATGAACGGAAGTTCGTCGACCTCCTCCCCAGCTCCCCGCGGACACAAAGATCGCCGGTCCCGGGCCCGTAGGAGGGGCAACGGAGCCCGGGAAGCACGGCGGGGGTGTCCGGCGGGGGGGGCGGCCCCTTCTTCGGGACGCAGAAGCGATCTGGCGACAGGTAAGTCGCCAGGATCGCTTCTGTTGTAAAGCCGACAGTCGGCTCTACAAGTTTAAACAGAGTCCCGGCGGCAAAAGTCACCGGGAGTCTGTTTAAACAGCCCCGATGCTGGCGACGTACAGTGTACGTCGTCAGTCACGAAGGGGTTAAATTTTGCAGACGTTACTCTACTAACACACTTGGGAAAATTCTGTAATATAGTACAATTATAGGCCAGTCATAAAAGCTGCAATTTGGTAAACATATTTAGCATTTAGTGAACATTTCATAAATTTGCACTGCACTTCTAATTGTTTGCATTACAAATTTTAGGTTGATAAGATTGCTAGACACTAAAGAAACCTATTAATGCACAGTAAACAACGTGCAAGTGTATATTTTCCACCCTGATTAAAACCCAACTTCCAAACAGCCAAAATGTTTTATCAATAGGATGGTGAAGGACGGCAACTTCTGTCAGTGCTGTCTTGACTCCATTGGAGAGTTTCCTCCTTTCTTTTTTTATCCCTGTGATTACACTCAGCAACAGGTATAGCCGAGCTCACACTGTCCCCTTTCAGCTCACTGCCTGATACTCTGGGCCTGTGATAGAGTTTCTACCCTGGCATTCTCTTGCACCTGTCACTGCTCTGTTTGAATTGCTGTATGACTCCTGACCCAACCCTAGCTTGTTATTGACCACGCTGTTAGATTCCCACCTGACCCGACCTCTGCTTGTTACTGACCACGCCATTAGATTCCCACCTGACCTCTGTTTATTCTCTGTTGCACCTGTAAATACTCTTTTTTAAAAGCTACATGACCCAACCTCTTTTTTTTTTTACTGACCAAGCTATTAGATTCTCACCTGACATGACCTCTGCTTGTTTTCTTGCACCTGTAACTACTCTTTTTGGATTGCTGCCTGACTGAACCTCTTATTTTTACTGACCATGCTATTAGATTGCCCCTGACTAGTGCCGGATTATTGCCCGCCCCTGCAAATAGGCCCGGCCGACCCTGATCGCCTTGATATGCCCTATGGCAATATGGGCTGGTGACCGGCCTCAATCAGGCAGCGACGGCCCTCTATTCAGGCATGTTACAGGGCCGCTCGCTCCTCAATGGGGCCCCAAGAGTCCCCAACGAGTGGCCCTCTAATATGCCTGAATTGCGGCCGGTCACAGCCTGAATAGAGAACCACCAGTGTCACTCATGGCATACCTGGTGAGAGCTTTCACTGACCACCCGGAGCCCGCACTGACCACTCGGAGCCCGCACTGACCACCCCGAGCCCGCACTGACCATATGCAACCCCACTGACTGCCAGAGAGCCCCACCGACCGCCAGAGAGCTGCACTGGCAACCTTAGAGCCTGAACAGTCTCCTGAGAGCCTGCACAGCCCCCAGAAACTTCACACAGCCCTCCTGAGACCCTGGAGACATAAGGCCGTGAACCCGGAGCAACACAGAGTATGTAGCATCATAGTATTCTGCATTGCTGCATAATGTATTGCTGGGATTTGCAGTCCTCTGTAGCTGATGGTATTATTCTGCAGTACTTAATGTATTTGCTGGGATTTGTAGTCCTCTATAGCTGGTGCCATTCTGCATTGCTTTATAATGTATTTCTGGGATTTGTAGTCCTCTATAGCTGGTGTTCTGCTGCATTGCTGTATAATGCATTACTGGGGGTTTGCAGTCCTCTATAGTTGGTGGTATTCTGCATTACTGTGTAATGTATTGCTGGGATTTGTAGTCCTCTATAGTTGGTGGTATTATTCTGTATTGCTGTGTAATGTATTACTGGGATTTGTAGTCCTCTAGAGTTGGCGATATTCTGTATTGCTGTATAATGTATTGCTGAGATTTGCAGTCTCTCTACAGAGCCAGTAGAGAGCTCCACCACTGACTCCAAGCTGTAGAGAGACTACAAGTCACAGCCCGGACAGGAGGAAGAGGGCCACAGTGATCGTCAACATTTCCATAAAAAGGCCCACTGAAATCCTCAGCACAAGGCCCATGATGCTTTTAATGGGGCCCTGCCCCTGACCCAACCTGTGCTTGTTACTGACCAAGCTATTAGATTCCCACCTGACCCAACTTCTGCTTGTTACTAAACATGCTATTAGATTGCCACCTGACCCAACCTCCGCTTGGTAATAACCATGTTATTAGATTTCCACCTGACCCAACCTCTGCTTTTTACTGATCACGCTATAAGATTTACAATTTCTGCTTGTTTCTGACCAAGCTACTAGATTCCCACTTGACCCAACCTCTGCTTGTTTCTGACCATGCTGTAAGATTGCCACCTGACCCAACCTCTGCTTGGTAATGACTATAGTCTTAGATTCCCTCCTAACCGGAACTATGCTTGTTACTGACCATGCTATAAGATTTCCACCTGACCCGATTTCCGCTTGTTACTGACTACGCTATAAGATTTCCACTTGACCTGATTTCCGCTTGTTATTGACCATGCTATAAGATTTCCACCTGTCCCGACCTCTGCTTGTTTCTGACCAAGCTACCAGATTTCCACCTTAACTAAGCTCTGCTTGTTCTTGACCATGCTGTTAGATTGGCCCTGACCCAGTCTCTTCATGGCAATGACCATGCTATTAAATTCCCCCGTGACCAGAACTCTGCTTGTTACTAGCCATGCTATAAGATTCCTATCTGATCCAACCTCTGCTTGCTACTGACCAAACTAGTTGATTCCTACCTGACTCGATCTCTGCTTGTTACTAACCACACTATTAGATTCCCACCTAAAATGACCTCCGCTTGTTACTGGCCAAGGTATTAGATTCCAACCTGACCCGACCTCTGCTTGTTACTGGCCAAGGTATTAGATTCTCACCTGACCCAACATCTGCTTGTTACTAACCACACTATTAGGTTTACCACCTGATCCTGACCTCTGCTTGTTATTGACTACACTACTGTATTCTCATCTGTTACCAAGCCCAATATTGGATTCCCACCTGACCTCTGCCTATTACAGACCACACTATTAGATTCCCACCTGACCTGACCTTTGCTTGTTACTGACCATGCTGTTAGATCAGCCTGATGACTTTCTGACTGCACACTGGTTGTGGCTGGTGATTGTAGTGCCACAGCTGTCTGACCCTCCTCCAGGTCTTTCTATAGGCTCAGTCCACCCCTGCTATTGGGCATACTTGAACGCTAAGACTAACACTGCAGTCAGCTGTGCTCTGTAAATAGTTAGTACGTGACCTTCTTCTCTTACCTAGTTCACACCAGCCACAGTGCGCTCCAGGCCTGATTGGGGCTAGAATGCACTGGATCATATTATGGCCGGCTCACTTTGTGTTGGAGCGGAAAGGAGCGTGGAGGTGCATTGAATTCAATGGCACCGTATCCACACCCTCCAGTCGCAGGGTAATCGGCCGCACGGAAACGCGTAGCACATCACTGTCTGCGTTCCAGACCGGTCAGAAAAAATAGTTCTTGCAGCAGTTTTCACACTGCGGCCGCAGGGCATGGCTGCGGCGCCATTGAGTTCAATGCCACGCCCCCTCCTGCCCCAACACAAATTGAGCTGGCCGCAATGCGATCCAGTGCCTTCCGGCCCAAATCAGGCCGGAACACACTGTGGCTGGTGTGAACTAGCCTTACCAGTGGCGGAACTACCAGGGTGGCAGAGGTCGCGGCCGCGACCGGGCCCTGGAGTTCGGCCACTTGGAGGGGGCCCAGGACAGGAGGAAGGGGCCACTGGTGACCTCTTCCTCCCGTCCTGGGCCCTACATGCTTCACGCTGCTCCCCTCATCTTGTTCCGGGCGCAGCGTGAAGCATCATCCAGCCGGGCAGCAGCCAATGAGAGGGAGCGGTGTACTCCCCGCCCCCTCATCACACAGAACTGCCGCCAAGTGCTGCGTACACGAAGGGGGAGACCGAGACAGGGAGCTGGAAGTATCAACGAAGGTGTTAATATAAGCTTAACGGATGCCACCAGGAAAAAGAAAGCAAATTGTAGCAATTGAACCTCATAGAAGCTCTAACAGTTCTAATTACTTCCAGTTTCTCTGCCCTCATGTTAGGGGAACAGGAAGTAAAAGGGCAAATTTCCTCAATAGGAACAGAGACAGCCATAAAAAAAAAATGAAAGTGGTCAAAGCTTGCCTGCCCCCTTCTGATTCTCACATATTTCTATTGGCCCATCACCATTATAACAGGGATAATAGGTATGTGCAGGATACAACAGAAGATGGGCAAGAGACAAAGCTTGAATACAGGTGTGGCAGAGGACTAAGAAACTGCTGAAGGCATGTGACAGCACCTTCTGCTTAGATATTTTTTACTGACCACATGCACTCCTTTTTAACACTTGACAACTTCAAATCACAGAACCAACCCAAACAGATTATTGCACTCCCACCATGTTCAAAGCCAAATTTGCACTTTCATTGGCTCAGTGAAGCATCAGGTTTGGTACAACCTTAAATTCTACCCATCAATTTAGCGTCAAACATTTTAAGAATTACTAAAAAAATGTTTGCCTTACCTGTTTATCCTACTATTTGTAGATGAAGATAGCTTTGGTTTAGGTGGTAAAAGGGGTCGTTTAATGTCTCCAAAATGTTGGGCCTTCTCAGCCACACTTCCTTTATTAATGGCCTGCATTGACAGCCTTTTGTAGTCATCCCTGGCCTGTTTAGCCATAGATTTCCGTCTCTCATCAGCTGCTTTTGATTTTTTTACTGAAAACCGGAAATAATTAAACTTTAATTAATAACTCAATGCCAGATACAAATGTGTACATATCCATATAGAGTGGGGAAGGGTTAGAACTTATGTTTGTTTGTTTTTTGCTGTCTGTGACTCCATTGGGAAATTCTTCTGTACTTTTATCCCAGAAACACCAGTACTAGACATGAAGGAAATGGGGTTCACCAGGACAGATAACAATAGAAACCTTGAATGTTCTAACTTTTACCCTACCCTACTAAAAACAAACACAAAAATGACTAAATAAATACATTTGTTGATGTCTGTGTCCTTGTGAGAAACATTTATCACTTCCTGTCCTTCTAATTCCCTGTCAATAAGTATTAATGGAAAATCTTTTTAGTGGGGACACAGACAGGCAATAAAACCCCAAAAAGGCCTGGTTTTCTAGGCTGGTATTCCAGGAGAGTGAGCAATACCAGCAATTAAATGGAAAGGATAATTGATTTGCCTTTTTTTACCTTCTCTAGAAGATTTACAATTTTCTCTTCAGGCCAAGTACCATCAGATACACTTACCTGGGCCCTCTTCACTCTTTGACTTTCAGTACACTACTGCTCTTTTGGTTCTCCCCTATTTTATTCTGACCTCCCCTCCTTTTTTTCTCCTTCCTTTTCTCCCATCCTTTTCTCTCCCTCCCTTTAATAAACCCACTCCCCCCACCACACACCCTCCCCTATTCATTTTGAGGATGCTTTGATTTCATTTAGAGCGGTTAACTATGCGAGTATTCCATATTTTACTACGTTGTTGTTGATTTTACAGTTTTTAAGTACTATATACCCTGTTGATACCTTCTATGTATCTTTCGATACATATGGTTATTAATGTTGTTTTCTCATTGTTGTTTTGCATTCTTTTCTTGTACCTTTTTGTTATTGAAAACAAAGTAGGATAAAAAAAAAGTTTTAACATTTTTAATTACTTAATCCCACAAAAAAATAAGTTTTGCATGCAGTTAAACTAGCTTTGTGAAAAATTGATCCAGATAGCGGTGCCATTCCTGATGTATACTATTGTATATTAATAAGCTGTTAATGCATCAGTTTTGGTACAAAGGGAAAATCTAAACATTTACTAATACAAGTTCTGCGAGCACACTGTGAAGTCTGTTAAAGAATTGGGGAACTAGGGGGAAAAAAACACCAGGAGATAAGCACAATCTTGCTTACACATGACTGGAGTAGAGATCAGTGAACCAATCTGACAATTTACAGATGCCACTTAGACCATACAAGTTAAGTGGTTTGTGAGAAAACAATTGCACTATCCTATTGACTTATGGCAGACTCTGCCATGCAACCTTACATGCTTCTATTTTCTTCATAATTACTCAACAATCACACATCTTTGTATCCCTCTATCTGTATCCCCCCAAGAAAAAGTTCTTTTTTTTAGCAGAAATGTAATCTCCCTCAGTCCTCCCAGCCTACAAACCTGAGATGCTTCACAGTAGTGCTGCTGCACTATCTATAAAATATTTCCTTTATTGTTCTTTTACATTGTCATCATTTGTGCCCTTAGCTATAGACGTTTCTTCTTTAATGTCACTTGAAACATTTCCAGTGTAGTGTAGCACTCTGTAGACAGGAGTGCTATTAAATGTAGTTATTGTCAGATTGTAAGCAGTCTGATGCTGATTTGTAGTCTATGTTCATTTGGTTCCCCTAATTAATCTGCTTTCATTTGCACCTGTTACCTGCTGGGTGTTCCCTGGCCACATAGCAGAGCAACCAATGAGAGATTGCTATGAGTAAAGGTGCCCATACACCTTACGATTATCGGACAAAACTTTTCGTCCGATGAACGAACCGTCGTACGATTTTCGTACGACGGCCCCATCCTGCCCCGATTATCTAAAGGTTCAATCAGCTGTAGTTAAAAAAACACCTGGATGATTTGCGGTAATTGACCGCAATTATTTTCATTTGCGCATGCGCAGTGTTAATCATACGACTTTTGACGGACGGAAACGCCACCAACCATGCGAACATCGTACGATCGACCAAAGTTTTCAAACATGCTTGACCGTCAAAAGTCGTACGATTGTACAGTACTATCGGTCGGGCACTCTATTCACACGTTACGATCTGTCCCTCTCGTCATCGCTCAGCCATCCTGAAGCGACATCGCACCCTTGTCCGTCGGCTTCAGCGCTCCCTCCTTGCCCCCCCC